>NW_028270156.1:53263257-53564751 GCF_037043375.1 Chiloscyllium plagiosum | reverse complement strand
TAGTCAAATTTGGTCCTTGGAGGCATTTACTTCCATTTACCAATCTTCACACACAAGTCAACATATTTTCCTGTGAGTGCCTGTCTATGTAACACCTGTCTACAAGTTGTTGTGATCTTAGTTAGGAACAACAATATTATCATTTGTTTGGATCCAGGTCCAAATTTATTGTCTGCCCCTCCCCCACCACTTGCCTCCCAGCAGTCAATGAGCACGAACAGCTTGCCCAGTAAATTCAACAAAACCTGATCATGAAAGTGGTACTGGCCTTTGATTAAGGCCTCTAGAGACCGTTTCGTTTACCATGTTTCCTTTCCCCTCAACTTGCTTCTTTTTGTTCTTGGAAGAACATCCTACAGTGTCAGTCTGATATTTTACTACTCCCCATGCAGCCATCCCGTGGTTTCCTTTCTTTCAGAAATCTTAGGGTGTGGGCATCATTAGCCAGGCCTACATTTCTTACTCCTTCCTAAGGAGCTGTGAAGGTGATTGAAGTGAATCACCTTCATAGAATCATAGAATCCCTACAGGGTGGAAACAGGCCATTTGGCCCAACAAGTCCACACCAGCCCTCTGACAGTAACCCACCCAGACCCATTCCATTACTCTACATTTACCCCTGACTAGTGTACCAACCTACACATCCCTGAACACTATGGGCAATTTAGCATGGCCAGTTCACCTAACCTGCACATCCTTGGATGGCAGGAGGAAACTGGAGCACCGGAAGAAACCCACACAGACACGGGGAGAATGTGCAAATTCCACACAGTCACCCGAGGCTGGAATTGAACCTGGGTCCCTGCTGCTGTGAGGCAGCAGTGCTAACCACTGAGCCACTGTGCCGCCCCAAGTTAATTGTCTCATTTAGTGTTCATAGAATCCCTACAGTGTGGAAATGGGCCATTTGGACCAACAATTCCACCCCAATAAGTAACCCTCCCAGACCCATTCCCCTACCCTATTACTCTACATTTACCCCTGACTAATGCACCTAACCTACACATCCCTGAACACTATGGGCAATTTATCATGGCCAATTCACCCTAATGTGCACATCTTTGGACTGTGGGAGGAAACTGGAGCACCCAGAGGAAACCCACACAGACACGGAGAGAATGCACAAGCTCCATACAGACAGTCACCTGAGGCTGGAACCAAACCTGGGTCCCTGGTGCTGTGATGCAGCAGTGCTGTGTGGTGAAGCCATGTCCACAGTGCTGTTTGTGTGGCAAATCCAGGATTATTGAACAATGGAGTTGGAGGAACAGTGATATATTTCCAAGTCAGATCGTTGTGTAATGTGGAGGAGGCTCAGAGGCAATGGTGTTCTCAAGTACCTCCACGTCCTGCTGGGAGGTAATATGGGTAGGTTTGGTAGGTGCTGTCAAAGAAGAATTGGAGCATTCCTGCAATGTCCCCTAAACTTAATTTTGTCTCAATATATTGTTGGTGGATGGAGTGAATGTTTAAGGAAGGAGATGGGAGAAGTAGTGAGATTGTGAGTTAGTTGCTGAGCTGTTTACTATAAATTCATTCAATGTAGAAGGAAACTTACTGCTGCTTAGTTTTGGACAGGTTTTAACTCATGTTACCTTGTAATCAAAGCAAGTGTGCTGTTAACTTAATGTCCCTTGCAGGCTATTTTAATTGGTTCTCTTGAAAATTGGAGGGTTGGAAATTAAATAAACAAAGAACCACTTTGAAGAGTCTCATCAGATTGGAAATGTTGCCCATTGAGGTGGCAGGAGACTGTCACGTTAAAGTCTTTTTAACTTCCTTTCCTATGTTATCTTGTGGAATAAGTCAATCTGGTTGGGAAACGAATCCTTTCACATATCAGTAAATGTGGAAAGAGCTGGCATGTATATCTGATTGCTGATTGTTAAACAATCTTTTTTGGTAGTTGGAAGCAATGAACCAGAGCATCAATATTGAGCAATCACAGTCTGATCGCAGCAAACGGCCATTCAACCCAGTCACGTAAGTACACAATATAAATTGTGCATTTTAGGAACTGGAACAGCTCTCCCTATCCACGGAATGTCACTTGTAATTGTCCAAGGTTGGCTCAGTCAAGAGCACTCCAAAGACTTTGGGTTTAAGTCCATTTCTAGATCTTGAACAGACACAAGTGAAAAATTGAATGCCACATTGTATAGTCTTCCAGATGAAATGACTGTGAATCAAAATTTGCTAAATATAACATGACTTTATCTGAGCAACAGTAGCGAATTCTCCTACCTTTTTTTTGGACAAGATTACTCCTTTAAAAATACAACTAAGATATCAATTACCAGTCTTATTGATGCTGTGAAATATTGCTGTGCATAAGATGGTTAACACCTCTCCCACACATAATTGTCATTATTCTTCAAAAGAATGTAAGAGTTTTGAAGTATGTAGAAGATCTGCTTTAAAAGACCTAAATCTTTCTTTTAGCTGATAGTATGTTATCAACAGTTTAGTCCTCAAAATAAATAATATGTCATAGCTTCTTCTGTCAGCTACTTGCTATGCACTGACCAGCACTGGCTAGTCTGTCTCATGTTCTGGTCTTATAAAATGAGGAGATGGTAAAACCTCAAACCCCTCAGTGTACTTAATTTCTTTACATTGTGTTAGGAGGTACAAGTAATATCTCGAAATGCGTCTAATAGCTACAAAGCGTACATGTCATGTGGAAAGTTATTTAGTTTATTCAGCACTGAGTTTCTCCTTGTATATTGTATATTGTGAAATGTTTTCTTGCTTTCAGTTGAAAAATTGTACAGAAAGGTACAGACCAAAAGTGAACATTAAATTTTAATGATTATTGAAAAATGTTCTAGTTGTCAGTGAAACTAGATAGGAGTGAGAGCTGTGTGTGAATTTGGGAGACACTTAGGGATGCTAATAGATGTTTATGGATTTTGGGAAATATTGACAGTTTGTAATAATTTGGGATGTTGTAGGATAACAAGAGATGGTGGATTTTGAGAGATTCTAAGAGTTATGGAAACATGATGACGGTATTAATACGTACAAGGGACATTGAGCGATATAGCATACTGATGGATTTTTTTCGTTCTATAGGATTAACATCCCCTCTGATCAGGTCACAAAGGTGACAGTTGGAAGGTTACACTTCAGTGAAACAACAGCGAACAACATGAGGAAAAAAGGCAAACCCAATCCAGACCAGAGGTGAGTACCATTACGAGTGTCATTGTGTCTTGCAAGACAGCTAAGATTCCCATTTCTACTGATGTGGCCTGGCTTAAATTACTGTAGGCTAGGAAGATGCTCATGAAGCATCAAAAGAGGGAAATGTAACAGAAAGATCAAGCTAAAATCAAGTATAGAAGAAATGAGTCAAACATTCCTCTTGAGTGAAGTTCAAGCTCAGTAAAAGATGAAAGTTCAGTAAATTTGACTAAATTGGCAGCATTTCCTCAGGATTTGTGTTCTATGTTTCATGAAAATTAAAGTTTAAATGGCAGACATCTTTGTCAAAGTCCGTGTGGTCAATTTTCAATGTCTCTGCTGTATGGAAATTGGATTCAAATCACTTTGAAACTTATGCTGCTGATGTTGGAGACCCGCTCCCAGCGCCAACCTGATGTGGATCAGAGGAAATTGGCACATTGCCAAGCAGATTGGGATCCTGTGACAAATTGATTGGATGCTGGTGTAATTTTCATGGTTTAATAGGCAAACTGAAGGTGATAACTCATTCTGGGCTTTAGGCTTCCTGAGTACAGCTGTATCTTCACCCAGAAAAGAAACTGTAAAACATGTGAATGACACATAATAGGTCAACTTGTCTTATGTTCTTCAAAATGAAAGGTCAGTACATTAATTTCAAAGTATCACTGATTTTCATTAGTCTTTGCCTCTGGGCAATACTTTCATTAAGTGCTTTGGAACCTAGAAAGGATGTGAAAGCATTATTAGAATTTCATATGCCAACTGGCAGAATGTACACTCCATTTCCTCCACTCCTTCCTTTGCTACTGAATCTAAGGCTGAAACCACAATGTTACATTTTCAATGTAACCTTTATGAGGATAAAATAAACAAATTCTAACCCATACCTAGTTCCCTCATGGGTCCTTCCTTGTTCTTTGCATTTTTCAGCTTGGGTCTGCTGCCCCATTCCAATCTGTGATCCCTGGACCAATGCTTACAGCACAACAGTCCAAAGCAAGGAAAGCGCCCAGGTCCACGCCCCCCTACAACCCACCCTCCCATCCTGGTACCTTCCCCTGCCACCGCACCTCCTCCCTCACCTGCGCCCACACCTCCTCCCTCACCTCCATCCAAGGCCCTAAAGGAGCCTTCCACATCCATCAAAGTTTTACCTGCACATTCACCAATATCATTTATTGTATCCGTTGCTCCCGATGCGGTCTCCTCTACATTGGGGAGACGGACGCCTCCTAGCAGAGCGCTTTAGGGAACATCTCCGGGACACCCGCATCAATCAACCACACCGCCCCGTGGCCCAACATTTCAACTCCCCCTCCCACTCTGCCGAGTACATGGAGGTCCTTGGCCGCCTCCACCGCCGCTCCCTCACCACCAGATGCCTGGAGGAAGAACGCCTCATCTTCCGCCTCGGAACACTTCAACCCCAGGGCATCAATGTGGACTTCAACAGTTTCCTCATTTCCCCTTTCCCCACCTCACCCCAGTTCCAAACTTCCAGCTCAGCACTGTCCCCATGACTTGTCCTACCTGCCTATCTTCTTTTCCACCTATCCACTCCACCCTCCTTCCCTGACCTATCACTTTCATCCCCTCCCCCACTCACCTATTGTACTCTATGCTACTTTCTCCCCACCCCCACCCTCCTCTCACTTATCTCTCCACCCTTCAGGCTCTCTGACTTTATTCCTGATGAAGGGCTTTTGCCCGAAACCTTGATTTTACTGCTCCTCGGAAGCTGCCTGAAATGCTGTGCTCTTCCAGCACCACTAATCCAGAATCATACAAATTCAGGCTTCTTGGATAGTTGACCTAATCACTCCATTCACCAATGACTCAACATCTGCTGGGAATGAAGATTGGCATCCATCACATGTTTGACTGCAGCCATTGTTGTTTTAATATGTTTGTAGATAAACATACCAAAAAATAGGATAAACCTCTTTTCTGGGAGTCTCATGTTGACTAATAAAAAGGAACTAATTCTTATAATAGAATTACAATGAAAGGTATTAGCTAGCTGTGGGTTGTTTAACTGAGAAATAGTGCCATGAAATTAAATAAAGTACTATTCTAAATATACTGTCATATTTAAAGATATTCATACAGATATTAGTTAAGAGTGTTTTCTTATGCTCTCACTCTACCTCACCCTTTTTTCACTCTTCCACCTTCCATATCACTCTTTTTCTATCACTTTCTCTCTCTTCTTTTTACCTCAATCCATTCATCTCTAACCCTCATTTCTCTCCCTGCTGTATTCCCATTTTTCTCTCTTCATTCTCCACCTTCTTTATCTTATCTTGCTGTCCTTTTCTGACCACACCTATCTCTTATTCCCCCCTCCCATTCTTTTTCTCATCCATCTTGTCCTCCTCTTGATCCCTTCGTCTATCGCAGGTACTTCATGCTGGTAGTAGCCCTTCAGGTCCAGGCTCAGAATCAGAATCATCTTGTGGCAGCTCAGATTTCTGAAAGAATCATTGTGCGGGTAAGGCTATTTCTTATTTACACATGTACTGTGTATGTGATCTGATAGTACTTTGTGCCAAGTTATCATCTTTAGCTATTTTTGGAATACCACATGACTTGGGGCCACAGTTGTCATTATACCTGTGAATGTGTTGTTTGTGCAGCTAATGCAGTATTTTGCTATTAGTCTGTGATTGTTGCTTGGTAAATGGTGATTATATTTGTATATCATGTCAGCATATATATGGAACTCGAGGATATGTCCAGTAGAATACAAATACCTACTGATATCTACGAGAAATTATGGGATGACAGGGATATCAACAATAGGTTGCTACACTGTAGGTGATTGGGATATCATTAACAGGATTTGACATCCTGTAACCATTTGGTTTTCTACTGATCCGATTACTACAGCATTACTAGTTCAATACTTCATCTGAATGTCAATTTTGTATCTGAGTGTCAAGATTGTGGAGAGAGGTTATTTGCAGACTATTTTATTGCACAAGATATCTCAACTCCAGCTATTCTGTTCACATCTGATTTCCACTTGGAGGTATTTCACAAAAGGAGTCTTCAGATATCCATTCAAAATGGACCAGGGCAGACTTTCCCCACTCCACTGGGTGGCACGATGGCACAATGGTTAGCACTGCTGCCTCACAGTGCCAGGGTCCCAGGTTCGATTCCAGCCTCGGGTGGCTGTCTGTGTGGAGTTTGCACATTTTCCTTGTCTCTTCGTGGGTTTCCTCCGGGTGCTCCGGTTTCCTCCCACAGTCCAAAGATGTGCAGATTAGGTGAATTGGCCATGCTAAATTGCCCATTGCGTTAGGTACATTAGTCAGGGGGAAATGGGTCTGGGTGGGTTACTCTTCGGAGGATCGGTGTGGACTGGTTGGGCTGAAGGGCCTGTTTCCACGCTGTAGGGAATCTAATCTAAAATAAATGCGCAGATTGAGGACAACCACTGTTACTGTTGCCATGTCTGGGCTCAGTTATGTCAGCACAATGTGGTTGGAATCTGTGATCTTGCAAGTCTGCCCTACTCAGTGCTACAGCAAGGGGTGTTTAATACACTGGGTCAACCAGTGAAGATCACACATACAATTTCAGCCTTTGTTTCTATATGTAGAACCTGACCGTGAAAGGAGCAATAAATCCCTTTTATAACAAATACACTCTTGGTGCCTGCTGTGCAGTTTCTCTTGTTTAATATCTGTGTTTATCTGAGACCTATTTAAATCACTATTGCTTTCTCCATTAATAACGCAAAGTGGTACTGCTCCCAATATAACTACTTAAACATGTATACACCTATCCAACTACTGAGGATAGTGCGCAGCTAGTATTGAAACGTCAAGCAGCATCACACAGGAGTGGATAGTTTCTTTTGATCAAATATGTAGACTCTGATACCAAGGTACACATAAACCCTCTCTAAAAGATGGGAGTGAATTAATTTGTTGCTTTTTGCCCAGTATTTAATCCATTCAGGGATGCAACAGTGAGTCACCCACAAATTATGCATTATGACTCAGGAATGAACGATCAATTTTTACAGATCTTGCCATTCTAGCCATTATGCTGTCAGTAACCCAGGAATATTTAGATGATGCATAAGATGTAGTCACTTGATTGTGTACAGTTTTCATAAAGGCCTAATGGGTAACTCCAACACAAAGTAGAAGACACTTAGCCTTGCAGTGTTTATGGAGTTTTTAGCGCTCTTCATCTCCGAGGTTATGGAGTTTGATGTTGATGGCTCACCAAAATGATTTCTTTGGAGACCACTATAGTCCAATGGGTGTAGAGGTGGTGGGAATGGAGGACAGTAGTGGGGTCATGGAATTACCTAGAATGGAATCAAATGCTACCAGTGAAGTTTATATAATTGGCGCACATTTTCCCCCCATCTTTTAATACTGTATGTTGAAGGCAGTTGGAATTTACAAAGTGGCTGTGAATGGGGTGAAAATAATACATTCACGTATGCAAAACATATTACCTAAAAACAGAGTGAGATATCATTACTATTCAATTGTTCAATCATTGAAAAAGATCAGCTGAAAGATAAAATAAATGTGGAAAAATAACTGAAAATCAAAGAAAAAAGGGTTTGTTATATAAAAGATTCTTACAAGTGTTCTTTATCACGAAGAATGGATTATAACTGATAACAATTGGTCATTATTAAGTTACTGGATAATTACCAGCATTGAATAGTTACTGATAATGGACAATTAATACCAACAAATTGTTATTAAGTAGAGCTGTTTTAAAATGTTAGTAAGATTGGGTAACGTGGAAGAGTTACAAACAATTTATCCCCAGAAATTGGTGGTTATTAACAACAGGTACTTTTACTAACAATTATAATGAACAATGGGATCATCAGGTAATGCAGTATAATTAATGATATGTGCAACTATGACCAGCAATGGTTGGGGTTGCAGATAATGGGTTGATAGTAAGGGATAGTTCCTAGTCCTGGATTCTTATTGACTATGTATAGCATAACATCTCCAGCTGTCTCTGATTCCTCTGTTCTTCATTCACAGAACACGGCACAGGTGAGACATTTTAATGCTAAAACACTCACACAGGAGACTATTTCAGAGCGTAGGTACAGTGGAGCCCTTTATTATCAGTAACTAAAGAGAACTGTACAGAGGAGGTAAGTTTCAGAACTGAAGGGGACAAAATTATTGCTTAACAGGTGAGAAAAACAGGCAGGTTTCTGTGCCTGTGAGAGACTGGGTGAAAAGATCAGAACGTAGAGGGCATTACAGCAACATGACTAACAGAGTGGCTGAAAGCAAAAATGTCTGGTTCAATAAACCTGTCATAATACGGCAGTGATGGTTTCGTGTTCTGGAACAATTTATATATGATGGAATATAGATGTATGATAATAAACAGGCTCCACTGTATCGGTTAACATTGCACTGAAGGCATTTTGTTCAAACTTACTATATAGCCCCTATGATAGGCTGACAATGCACTCCTTTCTGGTAACATATCCTGTGTATTCTTTTGATGCATCACCTTAACATTATTTATTCAATAAAACCTGATCCCTTTCTGGCACCTAATATTGTGTTGTGAATCTGGCAACATGCATACCATAGTAGAAGCATCACAACTTGAGAGAGCAGGACAAATAGCACTGGTAATGAAACCAATATTCACTGGTCTGATATAAGGAGTGTATATCTTCGAATCAGAGGCTTTTCTGTGTAACAGAATGACAGTAGTATAAAACTTCAGTGGGCTTTAATTAATTTAACTGTACTGATTACAAAAGGATCTTTATCAATTGGGCCAATGGGCCAAGGAGTGGCAGATAGAATTTAATTTTAATAAATGCGAGGTATTGCATTTTGGTAAAACAAAAAAGAGCAGGATTTATACAGTTAATGATAGGGCCCTGGGTAATGTTGTCAAACAGAGAGACCTAGGGGTTCAGGTACATCATTCTTTGAAAGTTGTCTCACAGGTAGACAGGGTGGTTAAGAAGGTATTTAGTACCCTTGCCTTCATTTCTCAGACCATTGAGTACAGGAGTTGGGATGTCATGGTGAGGTTGTAAAGTATATTGGTGATGCCTTGTTTGGAGTACTGTGTACAGTTCTGGTTGCCCTGCTATAAGAAGGAAATTATTAAATAGGAGAGGGTTTAAGAGAGGATTCACCAGGATGTTGCTGGAACTAGGGGGGTTGAGTTATAAGGAGAGGCTGGGACTTCTTTTACTGGAGCATAGGAAGTTGGGGGTTGACCTTACAGCAGTTTATAAAATCATGAGGGCAGAGATAAGGTTACTAGCAAAGGCCTGTTCCCTAGGGTAGGGGAGTTCAAAATTAGGGTGCACATTTTTAAGATGAGAGGAGAAAGATTTAGAAGGGACCAGAGGGGCAATATTTCACACAGAGAGAAGATAATGTATGAAATAAACTGCCAGAGGAAGTGGTAGATGCAGGTACAGTTACAACCTTTATAAGATATTTGGACAGGTATATGAATAGGAAAGGTTCAGAGGGATATGGGTCAAATACAGGTAAATAGGACTAGTTTAGTTTGGGAATCTTGATCAGCATGGAGGAGTTGGACCAAAGGGTCTGTTTCCGTGCTTTATGACTCTAAACATTCTTTTTTGATGTCTTCCTGTCATTCCCCATCTCCATTTCTTTTCATCGTGTCTCTTGACCCTCATTGCCTACTCCTTATCCAGTTCTGGTGTCTCTCTCTCTCTCAACAAACTTTGACTTTTTTTCTCTTCATTCTCATCTCTTACTTCACTCTCTCTCATCACTTTTTTAACAGTCCTTCCCACCCCTCTCCATCTGTCCTGTCTCTCTTTCTCCACTCTCTCTCATTTTATTCTTCTTTTACCTATCTTTTCTTTTATCTTTGTTGCTTTCCCTCTCTCTTTCTCATGCTTTCACTCTATCTGACTTCTGTTTCTTATTTTGTCTCTCTTCTATACCATAATGTTTCTTGTCATTATCACTTCTAATCTTTCCTCTATCTTTGATCTCTCTTATTCTCTAGTCTGCTTCTTGGTTTCCCTATCTTTATTTCCTCTTGTGTTTATCTGTCTATCTCATGTTGTACGCTCTCTTATTTTACTGTATTCTGTTTTTCTCCCTTTCATTTTTTCTTATATCTCCCTCTCCATCTATCTCTTGACCCTCATCTCTTTCACACTATATCTCTCTCTTTCTCCCTCCTTCTCAACTTTTTTTGTACATGGTTTTCCATGTTGCTCCCTCTTTTGCTCCAGTTTCCTCTCTTTTCATGTGACTTTCACTCTCAAGGCTTTCTGACTCCATCTGTCCATTTCTGCATCTCTCTTCCAGTCTTACTCTTTCTACTTTCTTGGATTTTATCTCTCCCTGTCCATCCCCTCATTACTTCTTTTTCTGTGTATTGGTGTGACAGAATGTATTTTATGCTCTCAATCTGTATGACCAGTGATTTTGCTAACATTTCACCATGGCATTGCATGAGTCCTTCAATATCTTACCTATCCTGCCCAAAATTGCTGTGAAGAAGCCATATCAATTGATCTAATCTAAATTAGTCTGATTTCCTTTGGCTGCACAATGTTATTAGACTATGAGGGATCTAGAATTAAAATACCTGAGGTCTGAAATGGTCTAGCACACTGGCTGTTGGTATTATTGTACTTGGCTTCTTCCACCTGTCTCATGTCTCTGTGTGTAGTCACAGACACAGCAATGCCTTTTTTTTTAATTGAATGTGATTTGAAACCAAGGATTTGAAGGAATTTGTAGGGCTCCCGTACACCATTAGCCTCTCAGGTGGCTGATTGCACTGTGCAGTGTGCAGTGACCCCAAAACACCACAGAGCTCTTTGACTGTGGTTAGTTGCCTTATCTGATTTGCAGCTGTATGGGTGGAAAGTGCAGAGGGAAATGGAGCAGAAACAGGACTGGCTCAGCTGAGATGCCTGTCAAAGTTGATCACTTTGTTGACTCTAACGACCTAAGCTCAAACCACAAAAGCAGCCATGTTTGGGTTACATGCCAGAGAACAAATACATCCATGGACTGTATCTAGCCAATTGTTTTTGAGCAAGGTTTTCCGGTTCCACTGTTGATACATTCAGTTGCATGGACACAGTAGAGGGAGGAAGATCATGTCCAAAGGGTTTCTTGCCAGGGACCTCCCTGATTTTCTTGTTGTGCGATTTTAAGAGATGTAGAATTTGGTGAGTTCTCTAATACCTGTGAGGTATTTCTTCCCACCAGACTTTCTTCCCTATGTTGTATCCAGGTGTTCTGGTGCAAGTACAGGGAAATCTGCCCAATTGACATCAGGAACAGAAATGAGAAAAGAACGGAAAGATGAAGCTAAGAGACTTCAATTCTAGAGACATAAACACAATTCAAGTAAGGAGCTTCATAAGTGGGAAAAGATTACATTGTACCATTGCCAATGGAATGACAGATTGTACAGTAGCCGAGTCTCTTGAATCAGATCCAGCGCAAATAGATTGATGGAATGGTAACAGCCAGAAGTCAGTCCTTAAAAAACCCTAAACAATATATAAACACTCATGTGGTTTGGCTTTTTTTTAAGTCACAGGCAAATTATAGCTGTTAATAATTACCAGCTGCCTGAGGGGGAGGAAAGCCCTTTCACTCTTGAAACAGAGCAAGGTCGGTCTCCTGTCAACAGAATTGGACTAAAGCTACTGTGCAGCTTTCCTATCCACACTTTCAAAATTGCATAGGAAATCTCTCTCTATCTACATTTCCTGAACAGGCCCCCCCATGTTTGGAAAAGGAAATGAAGTTTATATAAATGTTTGGAAAGCGCAAGACAGTAGCAGTAGAACTTGGCTCTCTCCTGCTAAAAAAGATCTTTCTCTTGCAATTCAGATCTGTCTGATTCTCGCAATGGGACTTGGCTCTTTTCTGTAACACAGGAGAACTTTTCTCCCTCCTGTAGTTTAGATCTATCACTCAAACCTTTAGAGGTTCAGGTCCAGTTTAGCCTTGGCAAAAGATCATACACTTAAGCAATATACTTAAAGTTTATGTCATTACTTCTCTCATCTTTATAATCCCAATCTTCTTTTTTGATAATTTTTGACTGTTGCTTACAGTTTGTATGATGAATGCCGCTCTGACTTTCTGCTCTTCTTCAAATAAAATATTTTCTTTCTCTCACAGTGTTTTGGTATTAAGGTTCATCACATTGTCACCAATCCCAGTGCACCCTTCAGAACCTTAAGATGATATCATTCCTCATGTCCCTCTTCCCTTCCTCCTACAGTCTACAGACCAATAAATCCAATTCTTCTGTCACTTCTGATCCCAATTTTCCTCGTTACTTTTACTCTTTGAAAACCTGGTAACTTCTTGCTATGCTTTTTCAACCGATTTTCTCAACAATAATTTAAGAAAATTGCATAGTATGGAAGGCATTCCGACCTGGATTATCATTACTTTTGCCTCATTTGCACTCTTCTTGCCTGGACAGAACAAATAAATGTTCAAGCTTGTTAATCACTTGACATAATGAGAGGGAGAATTTAAAAAGCCCACAGTTGGCATTAATGCAGTTCTTCTCACTTCATGTTATGTTTTTGCCATACATTGACATGCCAACTACATTGACTACCATTGATTAATGCCCTATCTAGAATTACTGTAAAATGTTCCAATTCCTTAATATGCCACTTGGTTGTAGAGTCATAGAGTCATAGAGATGTACAGCATGGAAGCAGACCCTTTGGTCCAACTCGTCCAAGCCAACCAGATATCCAAACCCAATCTAGTCCCACTTGCCAACACCCGGCCCATATCCCTCCAAACCCTTCCTATTCATATACCCCTCCAGATGCCTTTTAAATGTTGCAATTGTACTAGCCTCCACCACTTCCTTTGGCAGCTCATTCCATAAACATACCATTCTCTGTGTGAAAACGTTGTCCCTTAATATTTGCTTCCAGGAGAGTGGCCATTTGTACATTTGTGTTGAAAGCAACCATTTTGTCAGCACTCTCTCATTTGTAATGGGAAGCCTTGGATTGTTTTTTGAGACATAAGAGCTATTATTTGCAGGTGATAATACCTGAGCATTTTCCAGGTTTGGAGCTGAAACTGTTGACGTTCATTCATGGAACACTAATTGAACATGTCAAATACATAGACTGATCTGGGATAACCCTTGAGTAAAGTTGTACAAAGGTTTCCAAGATAGCTACACACAGCATTGTATTGTTTTACCAAGCGGTCTAAAGAATAAAAGCCACTCTAGATAATAGGTTAACTCTAAACTGGTGTGGTCATTGCATTTTTTTTTCACTCACCAGTCTTTTTGTGGTAGTTGATTTTCCACCATACAGTCATAGAGATAAACAACATGGAAACTGACCCCCATTAGTCCAACTTGTCCATGCCAACCAAGTATTCTAACCTAATCTAGTCCTATTTGCCAGCATTTGGCCTATATCCCTCTAAACCCTTCCTATTCACATTTCCATACAGATACCTTTTAAATGTTATAATTGTACCAGCCTTTTAAATGTTGTAATTGTACCGGCCTCAACCACTTCCTCTGGCAGCTCATTCCATAAACGTACCACCCTCTGTGTGGAAAAGTTGCCCCTTAGGTCCCTTTTAAATCTTTCCCCTGTCAAGTTAAATCTATGCCTCATTATCTTTTCATCTCTTCCCAGTGCCCTTGGACAGTTCTTTATGTATCTAATATTTGCATTGACTATAGCCTCCCTGATCTCCCTCAAGGAAGGTGAAAGCGCACAGCCTTCTGTCTAACCAGACCTCTGTCTCCCAAATCTAACTAACGTCCTAGTTATGCCTGACCTTTTTTAATCTTTCAATTTTGTAGCTACAGATGATTTTCCACACTCCACATATGGGCTTCCAGCCTGTGGTCTCTCTGATGCATGGACATTGCCTCAAATACTAAAGCTCAGTTGACTTAGAAATCCCATCAGGGTCAGCAATAATGGGTGAAAATATTTCACATTCTGCCTCCAGGCCAAGGGGATTGTGCCTGATGGGAAAACTATTCTCTATGCACTGCAAAAGAAAGTCAAACCTAGACCTTTCACTGCTGGCAGCCCTTTTCAAAGCAGTAAATTAAAAGTCTGCCCAAATCAGCTGCTGTTTTCTTGGGTGGAGAAAGTGGCTGAGAAAGTGTCATCTCAAACATGAGTTGGTTGTAGGGCCAATCTGCACCCCAGCTCTCAACTTCCAGGATGTTGTTTCTAAAGGATGACCAGGTGAATAGTAATGTTCTATGCCCAGTAAATCAGAGCTGCATAGGATGTTGAATATTTCAATCACTGTTTGACCATTTCTGGTCATTTTAATTCTGTGCTATTTTATTCTTTGCCCAATTTCTTTCCCGTTAAATTTAATGGAAAACATTTCTAACATTCCAGTCTAACCAACTGCGTTGGATAGAAACCAGACTTGGTTGGAGGTAGAAACCTAGTTTTCAACCAGGGGTCAAAATATTATTTTCCATTTTGCAGGCTCCTTGAGATTTTTGATTTTTGGTGTTGACTTTTTCATTCTTATTAATTCATTTGTCAGTTAATGTCATCACATGGTAACAATGCCTTCTATATTTGTCGTGTGGTATTTGGGCTGTCACAGAAACAAAATTAGAATGTTTCTTCAATTGTCAGTTCACTAATAAAATTAAAGCACCATGCACAAGGAAAGCACTAATTTTTAAGACACCACAGTATACAAATTGGCACAAGACAACAGGTGTAAGTTAACAAAATGTTCCTTTTCAAAATTAACTGACAAACACTTCTACACCCAGGAAGCTATCACCCTAACCCAACTTCTGCATCTAGTGAGGACACAGCTAATTCATCTCCATTTCATCAGCACAAAACTAGAACATTTTAACCAGGGAGTTACATCTCTTCTTATTGCATCTCTGATTGTAATCTTAACTTGAAATTTAATAATTGACAGTATTCATGACAGAAGGATTCACTACAGTTTTTTTTTTCACAGTTATCGTAGCACCTGAAGTTACACAGCCTTAAACGAGAGGTTCCACATTCACTTGCAAGGAATTCAGTATCTTCATGATTTAAAGATTTCTTGGGTCCCAGTTAGCTTGCTATTTCTTTGTTCTCAGTTTTAAAACTGTTCTCTTTCCTGTGAAGATTCCTGTCCCCGTCTCCTACCCACACGCACAAATTGCAGCACCTTTTTCCACTTCACTCTACCTCAACCACGGCCATTCTTGTTCCCAAAACCTCTTGCATATTCCATTTACCTCATGCCCTGTTGCAGCATCCTTCTACCCTACATCCCTCTTGCAATACCTTTTTTGACTGCAGCTTTCTTGCAGAGCTCTTGTTCCCAAATCCTTTTTGTAATCTCCCTCAGCTTCCACGTCCCTCTTCCAGCCATATGTCACCCTCACTCTGCTTGCAGCTTCCTGGAGTAATCTCTTCCCCTCCATCCCCTGCCCTCCACATACAGTCACCCCTGACCTAATGGGAGAAACTCCTGAATCTGGTAAAAGACCCTGCATTCCACCAGTCATGGTCCCCAACTCTCAGACACCTGCTCCTGGAGCTCAGCCTTTTCTCCCAACTCTCTGTGGCCTGCCCACTGCACCCCACAGCTGAAAATCAGCATGTCAACTCCCTGTCCCGCCCCCAATGTTTACCACCATCTGAGTATTATTTGCCACCCTTATATATAGGGATACATCCTGACAACTGCAGATGCAGCTCACTAAAGGCTATCACGAGTAAGTGTGAGAATACAGAGCAGCATGGATAGAGCCATGTTTATCACCTGCTGCTCCTAGCAGGAAGCGATATGTTGCTAGCATATTGTGTTCACTAATGGCAGCATGATTGATGCTTGAATTGGTCTTGAACGATTTTCCAAGATTCAGTTCACACATGCATTGCATTTCAAACCAGCATTGTCCAAATCAGGACCAACTTTGTTTTGCTGTTCCCCAGTCAGCAGGAAGAGGGCAAGCGTGGGAAGTGATGGAGGCCTGCAAGATCAGCTTGCTCAGGTCATGAGGGGTATGGGGACGATGTGGGGAGTAAGGCCCATTTTCCAACAGTGGGCATAATGTTCCAAAATCTCACCCCAACTACCATCTATCATTAAGATCTACACTCCCTCTTTTCCCAGCTCCCCCCAAACCCTTTGTCACCCATTCAGTATCCATCACAAAACTCCCGCATTACAATCTCCATCTTGACTTCAGGACTTAGAATCTGGGAACTCCCAGGATCTGTTTGCTGCTAAGTAGTGGTTTGGGAAATCCTGCAATTCAACCCTGCCACCTGCTCCTTCATAGGGTGACAGTCAGTGAACCTGCAAATTGCTAGAAATCACTGATTTAATCTGAGTTTCTGCTTTTTTTGCCTTCTAGACTTGTAAAACCCTTGACACAATTTTGCCTTATTGCATTAGATGCATCTGTGGTTCTAATGGTTTAATGAGTCATAATTTATCCTGACAAAGCTCTTTGGGCAAGCAAACTGAGTTTGAGTTTGGTTTTGGAGAATGTCAAATTTCTCTATTTCACGTGAAGAGGGTCACAGATTATGATTAGATTTGATTAGATTAGATTACTTTCAGTGTGGAAACAGGCCCTTCGGCACAACAAGTCCACACCGACCCTCCGAAGAGCAACCCACCCAGACCATTCCCCTACCTTTACCCCTTTACCTAACACTACAGGCAATTTTAGCATGGCCAATTCACCTAACCTGCACATTTTTGGATTTTGGGAGGAAACCGGAGCACCCAGAGGATACCTATGCAGACACGGGGAGAATGTGCAAACTCCACACAGACAGTTGCCTGAGGTGGGAATTAAACCCAGGTCTCTGGCGCTGTGAGGCAGCAGTGCTTCATTTAAAAAATTGTTTGATATTTCAGATTTTACTATGTTTGTAGACGCATGTCCTAATCTTTATTTCACTTCCTATAAAATTATAAAAAGTTTAATACTACAACCTACTTGTTGCTTCCTGGTTTTCTATCATTAGTATTTTTCAATATGATTAGCTGCTTGGTGATATCACTGTTGCTAAATGCCTGCTATCTCCTCTCGCTAGTGCCAGAATTAAATTAAGGTCTAGAATGGGGGAATCCATGCCACACTTAATGTCTCCAGTCATTCTTTGTCAAGCTCAACAGTGAATCCCATCATTTCACCAGCAACTCCACATGCATCCAGATTTTACAATCAACTTTACCAAACCCTCTGCAAACATATTTAGAATTGGTCCGCAAACATTCCCTATCGTCCTTCCGCACCCATTCCACTACAAAATGATGCATCAGATAGAAGTCCCGAATCTAAATAGCTGCTTGAAACCAATGTTTAAATGGTTTCTCCTTGACCCATTGCTTTTCCCGACTTTACTTTCCCATTCAAAAGCCCTGAAAACACATGTTCTACACAGTGATATAATCTATCCTTCTTTCTATTTATCCTTACTACTTAATCCTGACTCTAATTGGATATTCATCTGTACTTTTTTTAATGTACCAGTATGGGAATTCATTGCATTGTTCAGAATGCTGCCACTTTCATAGTAAAACAAATTCAAAGAAATATTCTTTGCTGGGGAACGTAATAATTCTTCAACCATGTGTAGACAGATCTGTAGATAAGCATCCACTGCCATGCCAGAGGTCTAACATAAACTCTTTATTAAGAAGTACATTTTAATAGTTTATTCATCAACTGATCTCCAAGCATTTTGAAGTCACATTTTGCATATGAAATGAGAAAATCACAATAGCACCATCCTAAACCTCTATTTCCCTGTTAATGCTGGAAAGAGTGACATCATTATAGCTAGCCTGTGCTATCCATTTATGCTCGTAAATCCTTCTGGAGAGCTGCATAAAGATGCAGATTTATAGACTTTTTCCTGAGTTGTGGGTCTGGAGAGTTTCTTAGCACAGATATAGAGTTTTATAGCAGTAGTTAATTGTCAATCGCTATGGGTGGGTTTGAGAGCGATGGTAAACTTTCAAGTTACTGGTTCCATTTGTTGCAAAGAAAAGCCAAGAGGGAGTTGCATATAACAAATAATCGCATTGCTACATTTAACATCAACTTCTATCTATTGGACCCTTCTTATCTTGCATCTGTCATTGTCATCATTTTTGTGTGTTTGTGTGTGTGCCTGGCTATTTTTGTGTATCTCTCTATCTAACCAATTTAGACATATAGAGGTTCAACAGAATGCCTTCAGAATGGTGTTATCCTGCAGCTTTGAACATCAGCCAGCCTTGCATTGTTGTTGCTACTGCCCTGTATCTGTGATATATTGGGGATCTTGTCCATATTTTGTGGTAACTTTTGACTCACCAGTAAAGAACTCAGCCAGTGCTTCAAACGATTTAATGGTTTCACGAGAAACGTTTGGCCAGCCTTTGTTTATTTATGCCTGTAAACAACTGGCACAAACAGCATTTAAGCACTTTGTTGCATTGCATGTTTACAATGTCAGTTCGGAATATAACTTGCCTGTCTATCCTTCCCTGAATTTAAAACTTTAAGCGTTGCCAATCACATTTTCTCATGAAGTCAACACATTTTTGAAAGTACAGTGGGAGAGTTGTTGTTGTACCTTACTCTGTGGAGAATGCTGTGCTCTGTTAAAATTTTCAAATGATTGTCTAAGGCTTCTTCTCCAGCAGTTTTGTTGTCTTTATGGACATGTATAGGTGATGTGACTGGTGTCTTCTGCTTCCCAGTCTGAAGGAGTGCACAATATCAGTCTGGAAGCAGTTGAGATGATATATACCATGAACATTGTAATGATACCTGCAGTCTCCATAAATAGTATATTTTAGACAGGGAGGTGAATACAAATTTGGTAATTACTCTCACATATACTTCTGCATCCTGGAGCAGAAGAACACTGCAAGATCAGAAACTTAAGGAAAATCCCTTCCCCAGTGTCACATTGTCGACTTTTCATAAATTGGAATGAACGATCGTTCTTAAAATGGACACCATCTCTCTTCTGTAAATAAAGATCAAATTACCACCTGACTCCTTTTCCTCTCCTGCTTTTCAAAGAATAAGTTCTTTCCAATGCAGAAGTTACAAGATCAAAACTCTCTTCATAAATCTGTCCTAAAAATAAATCTTGTCAAACTGTATCTGGCCGTCTGTTGAGTGCCCACTCACAAGCACAGTTCAAATTCTATTGCTAGTTTATACAAAGGAAACTAGGGATTAAAGGTGCTGTTGTTGCAATAAAAGAGATGTATTCCAATATAAATTGGACAGAACTGCCCATTCTTTATCAATTTGATGCTTATGGATGATGAGGCCCCTTGCTGTAAATGCCTCCTTTTTGAGCATGATGCTGTTGTGTTGGTATGTTTGAACGCATTCTTTCTTCACTCTTGTCCTATGGTGCATATTGACAAGCTATTGGACCAGGGAAGGCCTTGCAGTAGTGTCTAATCCCTGATATCCTTTGCTTTTCCTATTTTCAGCAGGAGTCAATTGCTAATGATTGGGAGCAGGGTCTTTGGCTGATCTTAACTATCAGAGTGGCAGCGAGAATAATGGGGAGTTGAAGCTAATTGTAACGGCCCAAATAATTCCTGAGGTAATGGCAGCAGACAGAGCAAAGATTGACAATCTAGCTGCCCAGCAGACTCTGTCAGGATGGTTAATCATAAGTAGTTTCGACCAACCTGTTTGAACATGTTAAGACACACCTCTGTGGCAATGGAATTTGAATATGGATCCTTCAGCCTGGTGGTAGGAGCAACACTACAGCATCATAAAATCTCGACAGTTAACTGTATAATTTACCTGCCTTGTAGAGGCAGCTGATTTTTAACTGGTGCTTCTAAAGCATGAGATCTAAAGTGATAGTTAGACAAGGGCAAAAATAAATAGCTTTAAATAAAGATTCTGAGTGCTGCTTTGAAGTTAGCTGGTGAACAGAGCCCAGGTTCATTAAAATTTTATGTTCCCCACAGGCTTCAAACCCTGGACAGTTTGAGAGTGACACGGATGTTTTGTGGCAGCGTGGACAGCTTCCTGACACTGTGTTCCACCATGGCCGTGTCGGCATTAACACAGACCGTCCTGATGAAGCCCTGGTTGTCCATGGCAATGTCAAAGTCATGGGCTCGTTAATGCACCCATCAGACATGCGGGCAAAGGAGAACATCCAGGAGGTGAGTGGACTGTGCCAGTCACTGATTAATGTTGTGATAAATGGGGCATATTGGGCTACAATTCCAAGAGAATTTCTATTTTTTTAAATGATGGTGGTGGACTGTTATACTTTTACATGTATGTTCTTGTCTGAGCTCTGGCTGGTGAGGGTAGAGTCTCCACCGTTCTTTCCATCAATACAGCTGACTGGGTCTCTCTCCCACTCTCACCACCTCCCACCTCCCACCTCTCTCTCTTGGCATATGTTGGAAGTTGTTGCTCAATGTATTTTGTTGCCTCATAAATGCACCTTCCTTGGTCATCAATTTCTGGGGCAGGACTTGAACCCAGTGTTTTTGGTTCAGAAGAAGGGATGCCACCCATTTTACCACAAAACCTTCTTTAAATAAAGATACAGTTAACCAAGTTTCTTAATCCTGAAGGAAACAAAAAATTGACTTCTGTCAAGTTGCACTAGGGGTCAGTTAGCTCAGTTGGCCATGTGGCTAGTATGTGGTGTAGAATTACACAGGGTGTAGGTTTAATCTCCATTCTGGCTGTAGTAGTTTATGGAGGCCCAACCACCTCATGCCCTCTCTGTCTGTCTAACTGACAGGGATGCCTATCATTCCTCAGATTACAGCCAATTAACTTCAAGTTGTATGTCCCAGTGCACTTGATCAAACCTTTCTCTGTTCAGCAGGTTGGATTGCTACTAATTTAGTTATTTTTCTAAGCAGCCTATTCAGAGATGCTATACACACCTGTGGAGCAGGTGGGACTTGAAACCAGGCTTTCTGGCTCAGAGGAAGAGACACTATCGTTGTACCACAACAACTCTAACTCTGTCACTAATTAATAGGCTGACTGCAAGGTGAACATAGACTATTTATTCATGAGGAGAGTGATCACCGAAGAAGTCTGTCTCATTATTTGTGGGAAACCATGTCTCACAGACTTGATTGAGTTTTTTGAAGAAGTAACAAAGAAGATTGAGGGCAGAGCAGTAGATGTGATCTATATGGACTTCAGTAAGGCGTTCGACAAGGTTCCCCATGGGAGACTGATTAGCAAGGTTAGATCTCATGGAATACAGGGAGAACTAGCCATTTGGATACAGAACTGGCTCAAAGGTAGAAGACAGAGGGTGGTGGTGGAGGGTTGTTTTTCAGACTGGAGGCCTGTGACCAGTGGAGTGCCACAAGGATCGGTGCTGGGCCCTCTACTTTTTGTCATTTCCATAAATGATTTGGATGCGAGCTTAAGAGGTACAGTTAGTAAGTTTTCAGATGACACCAAAATTGGAGGTGTAGTGGACAGCGAAAAGGGTTACCTCAGATTACAACAGGATCTTGACCAGGTGGGCCAATGGGCTGAGAAGTGGCAGATGGAGTTTAATTCAGATAAATGTGAGGTGCTGCATTTTGGGAAAGCAAATCTTAGCAGGACTTATACACTTAATGGTAAGGTCCTAGGGAGTGTTGCTAAACAAAGAGACCTTGGAGTGCAGGTTCATAGCTCTTTGAACGTGGAGTCGCAGGTAGATAGGATAGTGAAGAAGGCCTTTGGTATGCTTTCCTTTATTGGTCAGAGTATTGAGTACAGGAGTTGGGAGGTCATGTTGTGGCTGTACAGGACATTGGTCAGGCCACTGTTGGAATATTGCGTGCAATTCTGGTCTCCTTCCTATCGGAAAGATGTTGTGAAACTTGAAAGGGTTCAGAAAAGATTTACAAGGATGTTGCCAGGGTTGGAGGATCTGAGCTACAGGGAGAGGCTGAACAGGCTGGGACTGTTTTCCCTGGAGTGTCGGAGGCTGAGGGGTGACCTTATAGAGGTTTACAAAATTGAGGGGCATGGATAGGATAAATAGACAAAATCTTTTCCTTGGGATCAGGGAGTCCAGAACTAGAGGGCATAGGTTTAGGGTGAGAGGGGAAAGATATAAAAGAGACCTAAGGGGTAACTTTTTCACATCAAGGGTGGTACGTGTATGGAATGAGCTGCCAGAGGATGTGGTGGAGGCTGGTACAATTGCAACATTTAAGAGGCATTTGGTTGGGTATATGAATAGGAAGGGTTTGGAGGGATATGGGCCAAGTGCTGGCAGGTGGGACTAGATTGGGTTGGGATATCTGGTCGGCGTGGACGGGTTGGACCGAAAGGTCTGTTTCCATGCTGTACATCTCTATGACTCTATTATTTCATGGAGATGTTTCCCTCCATAGATTTAGAATACCCAACACAGTAAAATATTGCAGATGCTAGAAACCTGCTTTAAAGTGGAAAATGACAGAAACACTGAGCATCTTAAGGGAAGATTAGATTCATGTCTCAGGCTTACATTTCATTGCAACCAGTAATAAGCATCATCACACAAATGAAACATTTTGCCAGTTTTGTAAATGAAACGTATATACCTGAGAACAGACTTAATTAGCATTCCAGCCACCTCTGTGGCACCTTCATATGGAATTCCCAATTTGTTTTTTTTTATTTAGATGGTTAGATTGAGAATTAAACTCCCTTTACTCTAACTCCAGGAGTATTTATGGGTCCACTTCAAAAAGCCCAAGCTTCAAGTGTACATTGACTCGAACTGACTAAGGGGCTGACATCAACAGTATTATTTTACTTAGGTTATTCTGGTTTGAATGCACGGCCTTAAAGGGCAATAGAAGCAAATTCACCAATGAATTTCAATTGGAATTCAAATTATAGCTAAAACAAAAGTTTGTATGGTTACAGTGAAAGAATAATGGGCTAGTCTGAGTTGACTAGTTATAGAGTCATAGAGATGTACAACATGGAAACAGACATTTCGGTCCAACCCGAAAGTGCTACGTTTTTATATACTGAAAGGTTTGGACACCTAGAGCGCCTAGTTCTATATCAAGCACATTACCTTTTGTTTGGCCATTCAGTCCTTGTATGAGTGTAGAAACTATTGTATTCCTTTAGCAAGGCAACACTAAGCCCCATTATGGCTGCAATTTGCCTTTGCTGCTGTCATTCTGCAGGCAACTCCTCATCATTAACTGATTTCTATGTTCCCCCTCAATCCAATTAGGACACACATTCGAAAATAATGTGTAGGTGACATAAAGGCGACATTGGGTCAGGAGCTAGAAATTATCCAGATGTCAGATCCCCAAATTAAAAATCAATCCCCATGATTCTATTGCTTCGTAAATCTATCTCATGCCAAATGCAGAAGACGACTTCATTGGGCTCATCTAACATTTTCCTTTCTACCATTTGGCTTTTCAGAGTGACATTGCCAATTAACCTGGAGGCGGCGCTGTTAGACTGAGGTGGACAATGTTAAAAATCACACAACACCAGGTTATAGTCCAACAGATTTATTTGGAGGTACTAGCTTTCAGAGCACTGTTCCTTCATATGTGGTTATTCTCCACAACCACCTGATGAAGGAGCAGCGCTCTGAAAGCTAGTCCTTCCAATTAAACCTATTGGACGATAACCTGGTGTTGTATGATTTTTAATATTGCCAATTAATAGAAAGTTGAGTGCTGTACAGATTGGATAGTCAAAATCAACACTAATTTATGAAAAGGAAATGTGTTTGACAATTTTTTTTCGAGTTTGTTGAGAGTGAGAATGTGCGGATGAGGGAATCCACTGGATGTAGTATAATTTGATTTTTAGAAAACTTTTGATCTTGTGTCACACAAGAGATTGTTACACAAAATTCATGCTAATAGGATTAAAGCAATATAATAAAATAGATTGTTTAAAACAGAGTCTGAGAATAAATGGATTATTTTCAGGTTGCGAAGCGTTAAGGCTGCCATAAGGATCAGTGCTGGTGCCTCAGCTATTTACAATCTGTATCAATAAATTAGAACAGGGAATGGGTTTCCTGATGGTATCAAGTAGAACCCTCAATGATGGGGATGATGTGAAGAGGCTGCAAATGGATAAAAGTGAGCGGGCAAGAATTTAGCAGATGGAAAATCAAATATGTAGAAATATGAAGTTATCCACTTGGGTGGACGTAAGGTTAATCTGGGAGACGGGGAACCATTCTTAAAATTGGAATTAGTATTAGCTTTATCGGCACATGTATTCACATGAGTACAGTGAAAAGTTCACATTGCAGGCATTCAGAAGAATCCGGATGTCCTTGAACATGAAGCATAGAAAGTTAATAGCAAGAAATTGGGAAAGGAAATGGTATGTTAGTTTATTACAACTGAATTGGAGCTTCAGGGCCAAGAAGTCTTCCTAGAATCATAGGTAGCTTTTCTATAACACAATGGTTACATTCTTGTGCAACCTTGCATTATAGGAAAATCTCACTTTAGAAACAGCGTTTAAAGAGCCGGTGATGTAATCGTGTTACGGCCAACACACATTTTAAAGTTCACACTTTGGAAACAGTGTCCCCAATTCGTCAATCGCATTACAAGGAATTTGCGTTAAAAAAACGCACATTATAGCAGAACGAACTGTACATAGCTTGATGAGATTACAGCAATGATACTGTTTGATCTACTTTTCTTGCCTTAGAGAGAGTGCAACTGTTCACTAGAATAATTCCTGGTATGTGAGAAATTGTCCAATGAGGAGAGAATCAGTAGTCGAAGGGCATATATTCCAGAGTGATCGAAAGAGTGAGAGGTGATCTAATTGAAATCCGTAAAATCATCAAAAGTCTTGACAGTATAAATGCTGGGAGGCTGAAGAGAAATCTCCACTCACAGAAATCCACATTTTTGGAATATTCTAACTTAGTGAACTATGAAGGCTAAATTGAGGAATACGTTCATGACTGAGATCAAAAGATTTTTGATCCTAAGGAAATCAAGTGAAATGTAATCAAGGTGTTAAAGTGGAGGTAATGTAACACCTCAGTCAGGATCTTACCAACTAGCAGAGCAGACTCCAAGGTTTGTATGACCTATTCAAGCTCATTTCTCATGTTGCTATGTTCCATCTTTGTTGCTTGAGCAAAATCCTGCAGCTTCCCACCTGAAAGCTCTGTGGAATTACCGTCATTACACAGGTTATAATGGTTCAAAAAGAAGGCCCATTATCTTCTCAATGTTGACAATGGATGGGCAATAAATGCCAAGCTGGATAGTGGCACCCACACTCCCAGAATGCATTGAAAACAAATTGCATCGAGAATTGTAAGGGGAAGAGCAGTCTTGCCCACATGGAAGGTTCTACTTCAGCTATTAGTGTGTCTTTTTATGGACACCAGTGAATAATGTGCTGTCTATATTTTTGAATTGTCCAAAACCAGTTTATTGCATTGTGCAATAAATTCAAGGTTCCAACATGCTGCTTATGTTCGCATCTTGTTATTGTACTGCATAGTATGTTCCAGGTTGCTCTACAGCCATACTGCTAAGAGGGAACATTGCTGATGGACCTTCGATGCATTTACACCAGTTTTGGTGTTCTTTTATCCTTTTTGATCCAGTTTCCAGATGCACAAGGCTATCCCTTTACACCATCAGGTCTCAAATTAATTAGTTCTCAAATGTTGTCAGATGCAGAGAGAGACACAAATTGAATTTTGAGAATTTCATCGAATATACTTGGTTTTGGTTCCAATGGTGATTTTCTGCCAATGCAGGTAGACACCACAGAGCAGCTGAGGAGGATAACCCAGATGCGGCTGGTCCAGTACCAATACAAACCTGAGTTTGCTGCCACAGCTGGCATAGAGAATGCGCCTGAGACAGGTAAGCACCACCAGATTGGGAAGTGGGAGAGCAGTAATGCATTATGCATTCCACGATTCCTCATGGAATTACAGTTCTTGGCTTAACATATTGAACTGGGCAGTCAAATGACCCCAGAACTTCTCTCTTAGTCACGAGTTACTGACTGACAATAGGGAGCATATCATCCAGTCTAGGAAATGGTGGGGAACCTTTGAGGATAAAAGCAGAATCTTCTGAGCTTTACAAATTGAGCAGGTTTGAGGTTAATTCCTTAGTCTGTTCTGAGTTAGTTGATCTCAAATGGAGTATCCATTGCTTCAGTGACAAAGGGATAAGTAGTTAAGGTTTCCACTGCTAATCACCCCTATAGGAATATTATGTGAACATGTATGTGATTGTCACCATAACTAAGCAAATGTAAAGGAAAAGTGGAGGATAAACAATCATTAGCTGTATGGCTAGAGTGCCTCATTGGTGATGTCAGATCTTATGGCACTAGGACCTGTGGAAAGAAAGTTCTACTACATCATGTCTCAGTACATTGTTCAGAAATCTCCATTAGTTTGCATCAGGATGATTTCTAGTCCTCATTTGACTTACAGTCCAACTTGTCCATGCCGACCAGACGTCTCAACTTAATCTAGTCACACCTGCCAGCACCTGGCCCATATCCCTCTAAACCCTTTCTATTCATATACCCATCCAGATGCCTTTTAAATGTTGCAATTGCACTAGCCTGCACCCCCCCATTTCCTCTGGCAGCTCATTCCACCCTTGCATGAAAAGGTTGCCCCTTAGGTCTCTTTTATATCTTTCCTTTCTCACACTAAACCTCTAGTTCTGGACTCCCCCACCCCAGGGAAAAGACTTTGCCTATTAACTCTATCCATGCCCCTCATGATTTTATAAATCTCTATAAGGTCACCCCTCAGCCTCCAACATTGCAGGGAAAACAACCCCAACCTATTCAAACTCCCCCTATAGCTCAAATCCTCCAACCCTGACGGCATCCTTATAAATCTTTTCTGAACCCTTTCAAATTTAACAACATCCTTCCGATAGGAAGAGGACCAGAATTGTATGCAATATTCCAAAAGTGGCCTAACCAATGTCCTGTACAGCCGCAACATGACCTCCCAACTCCTGTACTCAATACTCTGACCAATAAAGGAAAGCATACCAAATGCCTTCTTCACTATCATATCTACCTGTGACTCCACTTTCAAGGAGCTTTGAAACTGCACTCCAAGATCTCTTTGTTCAGCAACACTCCCTAGGAACTTACCATTAAGTGTATAAGTCCTGCTAAGATTTGCTTTCCCAAAATGCAGCACCTTGCAATTATCTAAGTTAAATTCCATTTGACATTCCTCATCCCATTGGCCCATTTGATCAAGATTCCATTGTAATCTGAGGTAACCTTCTTCATTGTCCACTACACCTCCAATTTTGGTGTCATTTGCAAACTTATTAACTGTACCTACTGTGCTCACATTCAAATCATTTATATAAATGATGAAAAGGAGTGGACCTAGCACCGATCCTTGTGACACTCCACTGGTCACAGGCCTCCAGTCTGAAAAACAACCCTCCACCACCACTCTCTGTCTTCTACCTTTAAGCTAGTTCTGTATCCAAATGGCTAGTTCTTCCTGTTATCCATGAGATCTAACCTTGCTAGCCAGTCTTCCATGGGGAACCTTGTTGAATGCCTTACTGAAGTCCATGCAGATCACGTCTACCACTCTGCCTTCATCAATCCTCTTTGTTACTTCTTCAAAAAAACTCAATCAAGTTTGTGAGACATGATTCCCCACACACACAAAGCCATGTTGACTATCCCTAATCAGTCCTTGCCTTTTCAAATGCATGTATATCCTGTCCCTCAGAATTCCCTCCAATAACTTGCCCACCACTGACGTCAGGCTCACTGGTCTATAGTTCCCTGGCTTGTCCTTACCACCTTTCTTAAACAGTGGCACCACGTTAGCCAACCTCCAGCAAAGTGCATCACCTCACATTTCATCTGATCTAACAGGCCTGTTAAAGCTGCTAATACCTCCTCTCAATTTTAATTAATTCCAGTATATTACTGTCCCTCCCCGATTTCTGGACTTGCATCAAACATTTTTATATTTTATACAATGCATAAGTGTTCATGATTCTCTAATACCTCAGTTTGAATTATCTGTACTGTATCCACCTCTGGTCACTGCAACATGGAAGTGCTGGAAGCAGTGCAGAGAAAAGCTACAAGGCCTACTCCCTTGTGTCAACATACTGACTTCATGAGGAAAGTTAAAAAAACCCTCTGCTGTTATTCAGCATTTGAGAACTGATCTTGTTGAAGTACCTTGGTGTTGAAAATTCCCAGGACAGAAAAAAAATAAATCGCAAAGTAAGTTTAGTAAAATTAGTTAAACCTTGACTAACATCGAAATTGGCCTGATCATCTATACATTGCTGTTTGCTCCATGGAGATTGTTCTTACAACATACTGGGTCAGTATGGGTGGAAGTTAGGAACAGCAAGGGAACAGACACCGCATTAGGGATTTTCTACAGACCACTTAATAGCAGTAGAGAGATTGAAGATCTCATAGGCGGGCAGATTCTGGAAAAATGCAAAAGTAGCAGGGTTGTTGTTATGGGTGATTTCAACTTTCCCAATGTCGACTCTTAAGTGCAGATGGTTTGGATGGAGCCGTTTTTGTCAGGTATATTCAGGAGGGTTTCTTTACTCAGTATGTAGACATCCCGACGAGGGGAGAGGCCATTTTGGATTTTGTGCTCGGCAACGAGCCAGGACAGGTGTCAGATTTCGGGGTGGGAGAGCACTTTGGTGAAAGTGATCACAACTGCCTCACATTTAGCATAGCCTTGGAGAGTGAAAGTAGCAGTTACCGAGGGAAGACATTTAATTGGGGAAAAGGAAATTATGACACTATCAGACAGGAGTTGGGAAGTACAGACTAGGAGCAATTGTTCCACAAAAAGGGCACAGCAGACATGTGGAGACTATTTATGGAGCAATTGTTGTGAGTGTTGCACAGATTTGTTCCTCTGAGGCAGGTAAGAAGGGGTAAGATTAAGGAATCTTGGATGACGAGAACAGAGGAAATTCTTGTCAAAAGGAAGAAGGCAGCTTACGTAAGGTATGATTTGGAGATGCCGGTGTTGGACTGGGGTGTTAAAAGTTAAAAATCACACAACACTATAACTTGGTGTTGTGTGATTTTTAACTACGCAAGGTAGAGGAAGCAGGGATCTAGCACAGCTTTAGAGGATTACAGGCTTGCTGGAAAGGAGCTCAGAAATGGACTAAGGAGAGCCAGGAGGGGTCATGAAAAAGGTTTGGCAAGAAGGATTCGGGAGAACCCAAAGGCATTTTACTCATACATGAGGAATACGAGAATGATCAGGGAGAAGGTAGGACCAATCAGGGATAGCGGAGGGAACTTGTGTGTGGAGATCGAGCAGATAGGGGAATCCCTAAATGAGTTTTTTGCTTTGGTTTTCACTAAGGAAAGGGAACTTTTGTAAATGAAAACTTAGAGGAGCTGGGTACAGTCTTGACCGGTTCAAGATTGATGAAGTTGATGTGCTAGAAATTTTGGAAAACATTAAGATTGATAAGTCCCCAGGGCTAGACCAGATTTATCCTAGGCTGCTCTGGGAAGCGAGAAAGGTGGTTTCTAAGCCGCTGGCCAGGATATTTACCTCCTCACTCTCCACAGGAGCCGTACCAGAGGATTGGAAGGAGGCGAATGTTGTTCCTCTTTTCAAGAAGGGAAATAGGGAAATCCCTGGCAATTACAGACCAGTCAGTCTTATGTCTGTGGTCAGCAAAGTTTTGGAAAGAATTCTGAGGGATAGGATTTATGACTGTTTGGCAAAGCATAGTGTGATTCAAGGCAGTCAGCATGGCTTTATGAGGGGCAGGTCATGCCTCACAAATCTTATTGAGTTCTTTGAGGAGGTGTCAAGACAGGTCGACAATGGTCGAGCAGTGGATGTGGTGTGTATGGACTTCAGCAAGGCATTTGATAGGGTTCCCCATGGTAGGCTCATTCATAAAGTCAGGAAGTATGGGATACAGGGAGATTTGGCTATCTGGATTCAGAATTGGCTGGCTGACAGAAGGCTGAGTGGCTGTAGATGGAAAGTATTCTGCCTGGAGGTCAGTGTTGAGTGGGGTCCCACAGGGCTCTGCTCTTGGGTCTCTGCTCTTCGTAGTTTTTATAAATGACTTGGATGAGGAGGTTGAGGGGTGGGTTAGTAAATTTGCAGATGACACAAAGGTTGGAGGTATCATCGATAGTATAGAGAGCTACTTCAGGCTACAGCACGACATAGACAGGATGCAGGACTGGGCTGAGAAATGGCAGATGGAGTTCAATCTGGATAAATGTGAAGTGATGCATTTTAGAAGGTCGAACTTGAATGCTGAATATAGGATTAAAGACATGATTCTTGGCAGTATGGAGGAACAGAGGGATCTGGGTGTGCAAGTACATAGATCCTTCAAAGTTGCCACCCTAGTGGATAGGATTGTTAAGAAAGCATATGGTGTTTTGGCTTTCATTAACAGGGGGATCGAGTTTAAGAGCCGCTGGTTTTGCTGCAGCTCTATAAGTCCCTGGTGAGATCACACTTGGAATATTGTGTCCAGTTCTGGTCGTCCTACTACAGGAAAGATACAGAGGCTTTGGAGAGGATGCAAAGAAGGTTTACCAGGATGCTGCCTGGACTGAAGGGCTTGCCTTATGAAGAAAGGTTGAATAAGCTCAGACTTTTCTCTCTGGAGAGAAAGAGGAAGAGAGGAGACCTGATTGAGGTGTACAAAATAATGACAGAGTCAATAGCCAGACACTTTTCCCCAGGGCAGGATTAATTGGTATGGGAAGTCATAGTTTGAAGATATTAGAAGGAAGGTAGAAAGGAGACGTCAGAGGTAGGTTCTTTACGCAGAGAGTTGTGAATGCATGGAATGCATTGCCTGCTATGGTGGTGGAAGCAAAGTCATTGGGGACATTTAAGCGACTGCTGGACATGCACATGGATAGCAGTGAGTTGAGGGGTGCGTAGGTTAAGTTGCTATATTTTACATTAGGATTAAATCTTGGCACAACATGGTGGGCCAAAGGGCCTGTTCTGTGCTGTACTTTTCTATGTTCTAACAGTGACAAGGCTCGAAAAATTCTTCGTTGGTCGTAAAGCAATTTCAGCTTCGGTTTATTCTTCTTTATATACTGATGTATCATTGGCACTCTCCAAACCACCACCTTTTTATGTGAAAATCAAAAAGAAATTTGCACCTTCTTGGTGGGTTAACCATCATAGTTGCTTGAGCTACCTGTGTCTTTACTTCAGTCTTCAGATCAGTGCTGTGCTTCAATTATTTACAGTGACTTTGAATGAAGGGTGCCAAATGTGTGGTGGCTGATTTTGCAGATAGCACAAAGGAAAGATAGGAAAGTATGTTATGCAGAGCAGGTTCACTCAACTAATTCCTGGATTGAAAGGATTGTTCTGAGGAAGGTTGGGCTTGTACATATTGGAATTTAGAAGGTTGAGAGAAGCTCTTATTTGAAACATACTGGAATGAGGGGGCTTGCTTGAGCAGATGCTGAGAAGATGTTTTCTGTCATGAAGAAATCTAGATATAGGGCTCACAGATTAAAAACTATGGGGTCTCCCATTTAAGACTGAGATGAGACATTTTTCTGACAGTTGTTAGTCTGTGGAATTTTCTTCTGTAAACAACAATAAGGGATGGATCATTGAATATATTCAAGGCTGAGTTACGTACATTTTTGATCATCAAAGGTTATGGGGCAAACAGAAAAGTGGAGTTAAGGCTTCAGCATCCAGAACCTGATCGCGGTATTCATACTAGGAGGAAAGTCAGGGGATGATTGGGGCAGGTAGGGAAAGCAGATTATGTGATAGAACACAACAGCCCTGAATCTGACTGGATTGAACACTGGGACAATGGCACGAGGTGCATTGCACAGTCAGAGAGCCTGTTTGGACAAGATGGGCTGAATGGCCTCCTCCTTTACAGTTAGAATTCTGTGATTCTGGGTGAGGGTAACTGGAGGGAAACTGTTTAGCAAATACCAGCACAATTCCCAATGTCACTCAGCCCTTCCATAGAAGATATTGATATTAATACTGACATAATTTTGGCATTGCTTTTTCCTTCTGTCCTAATGTTTGTGAGTTAATTTCCCCATCAGGTGTTATCGCACAAGAAGTGAAGGAAATTCTACCCGAGGCTGTGAAAGAGACTGGGGATGTGGTCTGTACCAATGGAGAGACCATTGAGAACTTTCTGGTGGTTAATAAGGTAAAGTGGCCCCCTGCTGGCAGGGTCAAAAATAAGTGGGAATCCAGCATTGTTTCTGGTCTCAGATAGCACCATTTCCAATGCTACCCAGCTTTCAGCTAATTACAGCTGCAGTGAATCGCTGAAAGAAAACGTAAAGACTCAGTTACAAACATGAAGAAGCATCTTTATTTTATTTTCACCCATAAACCACAGAATATCAATTAATTATTTTAGTATTTACACTAATGTAAAAATGTGATTCTAGATACTGACAGTCCATGGAATCAGTAACAGTGTGAAACAAGTCTAAATGGAGCTGAATCATAAAAGTACTGAGGTTACCTAACTTAGCTTTAGAAGTGATTTTGTGCAGAATACTTCCTTGAGATAATATAGATTGGGACAGGATTTGAATTGAATTGAATTAGTTTTATTGTCACGTGTACCCAGATGAATACAGTGAAAAGTTTACCACTTATGGCACCATCTTAGGTACAAAGGTACTGAGGTACAGATTCTTCAGTCCAAGTTCTTAGGAAAAAACAATTCGAAAATAAAGAAATAAACAGTCCAGCATTCCAAATTGTAGGAATAAAGTAGAAAACAGAGAAATGATATATTGGTAAGAGCAAATGCGATCCTTCTCTTCACGTGAATTTAACTTTACAATATCATATTAATCATTATGATGTATTACTTGATGGTTTTAACTTTCTTCTGGTCATCCTCATTGTTCCATGCAGGAACGGATTTTCATGGAGAACGTGGGTGCTGTCAAGGAGCTTTGCAAGCTGACTGATAACCTCGAGACACGAATCAATGAGTTGGAGACATGGAGCCGGAAACTGGCCAAACTGAAGCGATTAGATAGTATGAAGTCCACAGTCAGTGGAGGAACTCTCAGGTACAGGAATGCAGTCAGAACATTGCGAGGTCAGGGACGGAGGGGTACATTACCTGCTCAACACAATATTATTCAGGTTACTGTTTTCTCTATCGTAACATACTGACAGGTTAGTGTCATCATTGTGAGAGTAGCAGGTGACTCAGTAGATAGTGCCCCTGCCTCTGAGCAGGAAACTCTGACTGGACTTATTCACCATTTAAGGAACAAATATAAGGTTGTGCAACAGCCTGTCTATCCTTCCTTCACTTCCTGTGAAACTTTGTAGAGGAATATAGATACTTGAAGTGAGTGGGCAAAGGTCTGGCAGATGGAATACAATGTTAATGAATGTGAAGACATCCATTTTGGAAGGATTAACAGTAAAAAGGACTATTACTTGAATGGTAAAAAGTTGCAGCATGTTGCTGTGCAGAAGAACCTGGGTGTCCTTGAATGAATCACATGAATCACAGAAGGTTGGTCTGCAGGTGCAATAGGTAATTAGGAAGGCAAATGGGATTTTGTCCTTCATTGCTAAAGGGGTTGAGTTTAAAAGTAGTGAGGTTATGTTTCTACCTGTATAGGGTACAGGTGAGGCCACACCTGGAGTACTGCATGCAGTTTTGGTCTCCTTACTTGAGAAAGGATGTACTGGCACTAGAGGGGGTGCAGAGGGGGTTCACTAGGTTGATTCTAGAGTTGAGGGAGTTGGCTTATGAGGAGAGACTGAGTAGACTGGGATTATATTCATTGGAATTTAGAAGAATAAGGGGGAGATCTTATAGAAACATATACAAATATGAAGGGAATAGATAAGATAGACGTTGAGAGGATGTTTCCACTGGCAGGTGAAATTAGGACAACAGGGCATATGCTCAAAACTAGGGGGAGCAGATTTAGGACTGAATTGAGAAGGAACTTCTTCACCCAGAGGGTTGTGAATCTATGGAATTCCCTGCCCAGTGAAGTCGTTGACGCTACGTCAGTAAATATTTTTAAAACTAAGATTTTTTTTTGAATAATGAAGAAATTAAGGGTTATGGTGTGAGGGTGGGTAAGTGGAGCTGAGGCCTTGAAAAGATCAGCCATGATCTTATTGAATGGCGGAGCAGGCTCAAAGGGCCAGATGGCCTACTCCTGCTCCTAGTTGTTATATTCTTATGTTCCTCATTATACCCAAAAGCAAAAAGTGTGTGTGAAGCAACAAAATATACAAACAGTGTGGAACTTTAAGTGCTGGATGCAATCAGCATATTTAAGCAATAATGAGGCTCAGAGTTTTTAAACTGAGAAACCGAGAGAAAGGACAGAGATTATGCAAGAAACCACCAAACCTGTGAAGATTGAGTGAGAAAGTGGGGTAGCTCTGCGAGAAATGATCAGGCAGCAGAAAACTTGGCTTTTCAAACGTTGTTGGACTGAAGCAGATCAGGTTGGTTTTAAGGTAGGAACCAAAGAGTTATTGGAAGGAGAGAAGATCTTCAGGGATGTGATTATAAAGACAAAAATATAGACAGAGCCGATAAGTAAGTCTGCCAATTAGATTAGATTAGATTACAGTGTGGAAACAGGCCCTTCGGCCCAACAAGTCCACACCGACCCGCCGAAGCGAAACCCACCCATACCCCTATATTTACCCCTTACCTAACACTACGGGCAATTTAGTATGGCCAATTCACCTGACCCTGCACATCTTTGGACTGTGGGAGGAAACCGGAGCACCCGGAGGAAACCCACGCAGACACGGGGAGAACGTGCAAACTCCACACAGTCAGTCGCCTGAGGCGGGAATTGAACCCGGGTCTCTGGCGCTGTGAGGCAGCAGTGCTAACCACTGTGCCACCGTGCCGCCCCTAATTATTTCTGGCTACTGGAGTACTCTTCTGTAAGTTAACAGCTAGGCTTCATATTCCCATTGTTGTTTTTCTTCAAAGATAATGTGTTCTGTTACTGGATGCAATCTGCTGCTCTGATTTCACAGGCTCCATGACAGTCAGTCCAGATGCTGGTGTATTATAATTATTCATATATCATGGTCTATGCGCTTTGTGATTTAAACACTGACAACATGAAATGTTGAGGACCAGGCATCCCAGGGTACTCCTGGTGGAGGGGACCCAGTTGTTTTTTTGTTGGCAGATCCTGTGGGTTTTCCCAGTCTGAAGAGAGGACCGTGGAATCTATTTTTAAACAGATAAAGTTTATCCCTGGATTGTGATAGATCAGCTTCAGCAAAGCCTGCCAAAGGCCTCTCCTTACATTGTTCTATCTATGAAGGGGATTGTGTGGTATTCTAGCTATCCTTTCACACAGCATTCACCAGCCTCAGCTCATTCTTTGTCAGATTTCTGTGCATCTCTGTATTCAGTCGCTGAGCTGTTGCTGGTGGAGTTGTGCTTGTCAATGTAAAGATTTTTATTTTTAAAAAGGGCTGCTTTCCCTGAACACTTTCTATCTCTGCCTCATCATCCTTAGTCAGAAATGTTGCATTCATACAGGCATGTTTTGCTGATGAGATTTGAAAGTGGTCACTAAGGGTTTGTGGTTTGTCTCTATCTTGATGTGAAGACCAAGAAAATGATCTCATAATCACATGGAGCTCCCTGCATATTTCTAGTCAGTTGCAAGTCAGTGAACAGGATGCAGGAGTGGTCTGCACTTCTGATCTACTTGTATCTGGAATCGTACAGCCCTTGGTATGTAAAAGGTGTCAGTGCAGGAATGATAATGAGTAGCCCTGGGTCACAGTCAGCTAAGGTATCAGGTAATGTCACCATCGCTTTGATTTTCTCAAAAGACCTCTGTAATATTTCCTCTCAATGTCATGAATTGTGTTTTTGTAGCCTATAATCTCATTGGCAACAACAAGGTTGGCCAAGGATTTTCTGATTTAGTTTACCGTAGTTTCGACTCTATAAGTCAATCATGTTGTGAGAAGCTGGAAGCTCCTTACTTGCTCTGGCCTTCTGTGGATCAACCCTGACTTGAGATGCTCAAGGAACTTGACAGTAAGCTGGGAGAATTCACCCTTGTTGTTGAGTGCAATCCCTGATTCCCATTTACATTGCAATGTGGCTTGTACTCTCGTGTCATGTTTTGTCCACATGACACAGGATGCTTGCTGTCATATGTGGAAGATTTCTGGTGCCGGGGGGTGGGGGTGAGAGGGTTGCCAAAGGGTAATCTGCAGAAATAAACTTTCCAAATAATGTAATGAAGGTTTTGGACAATAAAGACTCATCGTAATTGCCTTTCCTGAACACCAGCTTGTTGCTTCTGTCACAGGTGAAATACTTCATACTTTCAACATCAAATTAATTTCCATGTTTTCCCATGGCAGGAGTGGATGAAGAACTTTCCTCTGTGTAAACAGACTTACTGGCTCTATTTCTGGACCTGGAGTTACATGGTGTGCTGTCTTCAGCTTTCTTTAGTTTGGTGAACAGTTGTGTCAATTCAGCTCTGAATCTTTGGGCTAATCTTCACAACATCTGATTCCGCTGCTCTGCAAACAACTGCAAATCACTGCAAGCAATTCTGCTTCTGAGTCACACATGATTCTTTGTTCACCTCCATCCATGTGGCATCTAGTTCTTTGGAGAGCTCTTTGCTGTGAGGCCTAGGAACTCTTTCGCCATAGCTTACTCAACGCATCTTATTAACTCCCTACCACTCCCTTACGGCAATCTTTAAGTCCAATTTTCGCCCCCATTTCACCACATGCTTTCCAGAATAAATTGCCATGCAGTGGATATCCCAAATTCGTAGAAATATTGAATCATTAAAGTGTGGAGGCAGGTCACTGAACCCATCGAGTCCACAGCGGCCCTCCAAAGAGCAGCCCAAGCAGACCCATACCCCTATCTTATTCCTATAGACCTCTATTTCCCCTGGCTGATCCATCTAGCCTGCAAATCCCTGGATACTATGGGCACATAAGCATGGCCAATCCACCTAACCTGCACATCTTTGGACTGTGGGAGGAAACCGGAGCACCTGGAGGAAACCCACGCAGACATGGGGAGAATGTACAAACTCCACACAGACAGATGCCTGAGGGTGGAAGCAAACCTGAGTCCCTGACATTGTGAGGCAGCAAAGCTAACCACTGAGCCACATTGCTGCCCAATATTGACATCAAAATTCAATATCATACCTTGCACCAGGCCATCTTTAATAGTCTGCTGTGCACTCGGACAAGCACTATCAGTCCGGAGCTGCTCAGGCACCATTCCTGATATTTGCTGCAGACATGGTTAAAAAAGGGAAAGTTGATGCCCTGTTTTACAGGCAGGGAGCAGGAGGTTCTGCAGGATGGGTTTGTGCAGGGATGGGATTTTGTCTTTCCCTAGGACCATCAGTGAAGACTATGATACAAATACGTGGCAGCTTAGTCCGAGGTTAAAAGTGGATCAGTGCTGTGCCATTAGAATTATTAGAGGCTAGCTCACATTGGATGCCAATGACCATGGACAAGGGTGTGTGCGGCCAGTGCCCACAAAAGCATGCCCTTGGATATTGGTGCCACTGTACAACATGGAGGTCACTTGGAGCAAGTGGTGAGCTGAATCCAGCAGGAGCTGCCTCTAGTCTCCATGTTGGGTTTTTCCAACATCCAGCTAGTTTGGTGTGATGGGAGGATGAATATTAACAGGGGGATTTGGACTGTTTGAAAGGTGATAATCCCCATCTATTGGCATCTGCCTATCGAGAATCTCATCATCTCCGTTGTGAAAAGATATAAAAGATGGTACAAGTTGCTCCAAACTTCCCGATCAGTATTGACCTGCTTATCACCTGATTCTGTCACACGTCTCGCCATCGGCCACATCGCTCAGACCCCAAGAAGATTCTGCCTAATGTTTCTATAATTTTTTCCCTTAATATTGGAGGGTGGCCTTCATTTCTCCCAAGCCTTAGAGAGAGACCTTGCCTCCAGCCATGCCGTTGGGAATACATATTGATATTTCAGGACCGTATGGGGAAAACCAGGATATTTTGAACTATTTGGACATTCTCTGGGCTGAAACTGAAGCCATCAGTTTAATATATGCTGTGGCTTATCTGCTGTTTGCTGGAAAACAAGTGACTTTGGAGAAAACAAAAGCATCATAAAGAACCAAAGCTGCTGCAACTGTGTCTAACTTAAAGTGCATCGTGTTTCTGTCTCTGAGGATATTGGCACTCCTCATGATTTCTGCATGGTTCCCAGCTGTCTCCAAGGAGAGGCACCTCAACCTCATGGATAACATTTCTCTCATTGTACATCTTCTGTACAGACCTCTTGCAACAGCACACATCCAGGAAGCAGCCCATCTTTCCGCAGAAGTGGCAGCTGGCCTCTTGGCAGCAGAGCTTTCACGCCTGTGTTTTTTCCCTGACATACTAATTAAACCAGCTTGGCCTGATGCTGGATGTGCTCCTGTTGTTCCTGAGTTTTTTTTATTTCGCAGTTTTCCTTTTCTATCTTTTTATCTCAACTGAGTCAGCTGCTTTTGAGAAGGGGTACTCCATGTTAACTCAAACATAGTTTGATTCTGTTTTCTGGTCTCAGCTTGACTGCTTAGTTGGATTGCCTTTGCAAACATTAGATCATCCCTTGACTGAATGTTAGCAGACAAGGTGTCATCTAAAAATCCCTTGATTTGGAGGCGCTGGTGTTGGACTGGGGTGGGCAAAGTAAAATAATACAACACCAGGTTATAGTCCAACAGGTTTATTTGGAAGCACTTGGTTTAAGAGCGTAGCTTCTTCATCAGATAGCTGTGGAACAGGATCATTAGATACAGAATTTTGGGGAAAAGATTACAGTGTCATACAACTGAAATTATATATTGAACAAACCTAGATTGCTGTTAAGTCTTTCATCTTTTAGAATGGGTTCATTAATATTAAGTCACATTCTCGAGATAACAAAGTTTTATTTAAAACGATTACATTTCAGCTCAGAGATTAGAGTCTGTCTGTATTCCAGTCTTGAGTCAGACAGGTTCTATTTCCAAAGTAGAAATTTATAAAACATTACATGGATTGACTGCCTGCAGATTATGCGATTTTTGGGCAAAATAGAATGTACCTGCAAATACAATTCTGCAAATGCAAATTCACCCCATAGACGTATATGTGTGTGTACATGCATGAGAAAGAGAAAGAGTGTAAGTGTGTGCATGTGAGTGCACGTGAGAGAGTGTGTGTTTGCATGTGTCCATGTGCCTGTGAGTGGGTTTGTGTGTAGGTGTGATTGTGGGGTGTGTATGTATATGTGTATGAGAGAGGGTCTCCATGAGTGTGTGCGTATGTAAGGGAGTGTGCGTGTATAGAGTGTAGTGGGGTCACCTGTAGTGTGACATGAACCTAAGGTCACAGTTGAGGCCATCCCCATGGGTATTAAGCTTGGCTATCAGCCTCTGCTCAGCCACTCTGCATTGTTGCATATCCTGAAGTCCACCTTGGAAGATGGCCACCTGAGGGTCCGAGGCTGAATGTTCCTGACAGCTGAAGTGTTTCCCATCTGGGAGGGAACATCCCTGTCTGGTGATTGTTGCACGGTGTCCATCCATCCGTTGTCATAGCATCTGCTTGGTCTCGCCAATGTGCCATTTCTGGGGGCATCCTTGCCTGCAGCGTATAAAGTAGATGACATTGGCCGAGTCACATGAGTACCTGCCGTGTACATCATGGCTGGTGTCCCCACGTGTAATGGTGGTATTCATATCAACACTCTGACAAGTCTTGCAGTGGTTACCATGACAAGGTTGTACGGTGTTGTGGTCCATGTTGTCCTGAAGGCTGGGCAGTTTGAAAGTGAAACAGCGATTCAAGAGGCAGGCATACTAACCAGAATCTGCCTCAAGGAAAGCTAAAAGGGATACTGCTTTGTAAACCTCTGTAAAATAACATAGTAAATGGTGTGGTGTCTGGGATCATGGTCTTATCTGAGAAAGGGCAGAAGAGTGGACGTGAGGAATGTTAGGTCATCCACGATCCTATTGAATGGTGAAGTAGGCTCAAGGGGCTGAATAACCTACTCTTGTTCCTACTTCTTGTAGTCTTATGGTGTTCTTCAGCCTGCCTCATATGAGAGAAATACACTAGTGTAAGAATAACTGTGTTATATGAATGGTTATTTCACATGCCTAGTATTTTGTTCTCCATTGTTTTAATGGGAACATTTAAGTTCTTCTGTTGAAATAACCTAGACAGATATTTGGTACAAGCAAATTCAGTTTTTAACATGTTTGTTCCTCTCCAGTGTAGAGTACCCTTGACTTTTCTTTTGTTTTGGTGGGTGTCAATACAATCCTGATTGTACAACAGAACACGTCTTTGTTGTATCCTGTGGTTGTACATGATGTGGATGCTGTAGATTGGATCTTTGATATCAGTAACATAAACAGCAGCTAGGCCCTGTCCCTATACCTGTACATCCATGCCATGTGGCACTTCCATTTGATCATGCACATTTAAACAGATTCAGGGGATGGAGAGATGGAGGGATGGGAGAGGAGATGGGTGAGGAAATGGTAGCAGGGAGGTACAGAGAGGACAGGAGAGTGGGATCAGGCATGGGTGAGTTTGTGCAGGGGAGTTGGGAACCTCCCCAAACACCAAGGCCCCCACCCCCCCCCCCCCCCCCAATCCCGCCAACCCTGATCCGATGTCCTCACACTTCTCGTGCTGCATCCTCACACCCCTGCCACTGAACTCTGTATCAAAATCGCACCTTTTCTCTGCGTGGCACAGCCTTTGCGTATGATGCCATCCATAACATTTATGTGATGACATAGCAGGTCTGAAATAGTGCCCTTGTATGTCATGAGTGTCAACAGACATTGCCTTCTATCCATCTGACTGCAGTTAGTTACATAGAAAAGGCCTCCAACAACTATAGAGAGCACAGTGCTGGCTGGCACTTTGGCACATTCGGTTTCAGTTATTAGACTATCGACCCCAGAGGGTTCATTGCTAAAGAATACACCTCTGTGGCTGGATTGAGCAACCACTTCTGTTTATTTTCAGCCAAACTGGCAGTCATTTGAGTCGAGCAGGAAGTGGGCCACATAAGAAAAGACATCCGAAGGTTGGCAATAAGGTAAGAAGTTATTTTTTTCTGTCTGTTTGACTTCAACTCTCCCTCAATCACTCAACATTTCCCTATCTGTTTGTTCAAATCCCACCCATGGCGGTGTGGGAATTTAAAGTCATTTAAAACTTGGAAATTCAAAGTCAAATGAAAACCATCAGATTGTCTTTAATTATCCAATTGATTTGCTGATTTTCTTTGAGGAAGAAAATCTGTCCAGGCTAGTCACACACCACATAAGCCACTTAATTGCATCAAGCAGGATAACAGATGGGTAATAATTGCTGGTTTTGTCAGTGATGCCTATCTTGAAAATTACATTTTAAAAGGTATGCTGTTTTCCTTGCCAGTTCTCTCTCTATATCTCTGCCTTATCACTTTTTTTCCATATCTCTTTATCTATGTATATCATATGTATACATACTATGAATACTAAATATACCAAATATATACTAAATATACCATATAAATATACCAAATACCCGCTCTACAAATTATTTCTTATTGAAAATCTGTCCTGAGGCTAAATGAATCTTATTACAAATGAAAATTAAACTCAAATAAACTAGAACAATAATGAATTGTGGATATGAACAGAATTTCTGGTGTTTTAAATGGAATCAGCAACATGTTCCTCCAATAATGATTGATTCCTTTTCCCTTCACCTCCACCAACCCACCTCACTTTTGCTGAGTGAGTGAGTGAATCCACTATTGTGTGTGACTATACCGGACAGCATGATCCTAGCTGGTTGATGTCTGCCTGGTATCTGCTGCAATAGATGACTCCAATAATCCAATGAAAAGACAGCCTCAGGGTCCTGGCACTGTGAAAGAGTTGCCAGGAGTTAATCATCTGTTTTGCTGTAACCACCCCTCACCACCAAACAACACGTGAATTTAATAATTGAAAACAGTGATCATAAAATAATCTGTTGATTCTCAAAGCAGATGCTTAGGCATGAAGCATGGAGATTTGAGTGAGGTACTGAAGTGTGTCTGAGAGAGCAAAATTAAGACTTTTTCAAGGTATTGTAAATGCTAATGATATTTAGAATAATGTTTCTAGGTGCTGAAATATCTTGTGCTTGACCAGCACAGTCAGAACTTGCACCAGACTTTTCAAATTGCCTGTAATTGTAGTTGGGGTTTGTCTATAACATAACATTGAAATTTTCCAAAGATAACCCTTGTGTGTCTCCATTCCCAGGCTCAATCCAATGCAGCAGATCATGGTTGCCTCAGCCAGAGGTTCCTCCAAGGCACCATCATAGCTCTCGTTATAATCATGGCTTTCAGGTAAGGATTAAGGATTTCTGAATGTAGCCTTGTTCTTGCAATGTTCAGACCTAAGTTTATGCCTGAGGCTTGTCTTGTTAAATTATTCTATGGTAGTCAGGATCAGGAGCCTTAAGAAATACTCTGATTTGTACATTTCCAACACTGTCCATTTCTGACTGACAAGAAGACAATGCTCCAAACATGTACAAGTGTTACAATTATTTACATAGAGTATAGACTGTCTCTACTTTACCAACCAAAAACCACACACCTCCTAATTGATCAATATCACGTAATATCCTGTAAAATCTCATATTCCAAGCTTGATAGCCCACATCCCAGTTCTGATAATACACTGAATTTCACCTCGCTATCCCAGTGTTCCGCAGGATCCCACACCTCAACTCTTATATCACATGGGTTCAAACATTGGGAGGATTGTAAACAGTGTGGAGGACATTAAAGATTTTCAGAAGGACTGGCACATTGGTGGAATGGGCGGATAGGTAGCAGATGAAGTTTCATGCAACCAAGTGTGAAGTGATACATTCTGTTGCAAAGACAATATGAAATAAAAGGTACTATTCTAAAGGGTGTTGTGGACCAGAGAGAGCTGGGAAATCTTCCCTCTTGTAGCCACACAACTGTTGAGAAGGTCCTTATGTTTGACCTTTGGAGGTCCACATTGCCTTAGGGAAGGTTAGAGGGGAAAAAGGATCTGACTGTATATTGCATAAGTCATTAAAGATGGCAGAGTTGTTAATAAAGCAGGAGCGGTGGAGTAGTGGTCATGTCACTGGACTAGTAATCCAGAACCCCAGGTTCTAATATTCTGGAGATATTGGTTCAAATCCCACCGTGTTGAAATTGGAATTCAACAGAAAAGTAAACCCATCCAATTCACTAATGCCCTTACAAGAAGGAAATCTGCTGTCTTTATCTGGCCTGGCCCACATGTGCATTCAGATCTGCAGTTGTCTCTGAACTGCCCTGTTCAGAGCAAGTTTACTGGACTAATACCTGGAATGGATGGGGAAAGGTTGGACAGAGTTGCAAGGAATACAAGAATAGGGAGGTTATAATGAACTTATGTAAGACACTGATTGGGTCTCTGCTGGAGTGTTGTGTATAGTTCTGGATACCACACTATAGGAAGGAATTGAATGAACCAGAGAGAGTGCAGACAAAGTTCAGGATACAGCACTTCAGCTATGAAGAAAGATTGGAGATGTTGAGACTGTTTTCCTTGGAGAAGCAAAGGCTAAGAGCAGATTTGACAGAAGGTTTCAAATTCATGAGAGGTCTGGAGAGGGTAGATAGGGAGAAATTGTTCCTGCTCATAAATGGATCAAAAATCAGTTGGCACAGTTTAAAGTATTTTGTAAAAGAAGCAATTGCAAGTTAAGAAAAAGGTTTTTTCACCCAATGAGAGTTTAGGGTCTGTAATGCATTGCCTGGAAATGTTGAGGAGGCAGGTTCAATTGAGGCATTCGAGAGTGATGTTTATATCATCATTCAATATTCAGAACTACTGGGGTAAGGCGGCAGGAGATTACTACTAAGTCATACTGCTCAGACAGCTAGAGCTTCCAAATAAACCTGTTGGACTATAACCTGGTGTTGTGTGATGTTTAACTTTGCTCAGACAGCTGGTATGGATATGATGGCCAAATGACCACTTTCAGCATCATAAAACTCCTGGGAGGGTCCCGCATCAAGGTCTCAATATCCCAGGGAATATCACACCACCAGCTTAATATCCCATGGGATCCCACACAACTATCTCAAATTTCCACACAACTATCTCACATAACCATTTCAATCTTCCATGCCACCATCCCAATATCCTATAGGATCTCACATCACCACATCAATACCACTAACCTCACTGTCAAACAGGATTCTACATCTCAATCCTAAATTTCACTTTATTTTCTCCATGGACATAAGAATCACTAGCGAGACTTGTGCTTATTGTCCATCCCTAATTGCCCTTGAGAATGTTGTAGTGAGCAGCATTCTTAGCATTGGCAGTCAAGTGGTATACGCACACCCACAGTCATATTGGGAATGGAATTCCTAGTGATAGTGAAAAAACAGTGATTCATTTCCAAAGTAAGGTGTGGCTTGGAGATTATGATGCTCCCATGTGTCTGCTACCCTTGTTTTTTTCCTAATGGTAGACCTTGTAGATTTGAAAACTGCTTTTGGTGAGTTTCTGCAGTACATCTTATATACAGTACACACTGCAGCCACTGTTTGCCAGAATTTGAGGAAATGAATGTCTAAGGTGCTGGATAGATTGCTGAGTTATTCTGTTCTGGATGGTGTTGAGCTTCTTGAGTGCAGTTGAAACTGCATCCATCCAAGCAAGTAATGAGTATTCCTCTAACAACTGACCTGTGCCTTGGGTAGGTTTTAGGGAGTCAGAAGGTGAAGTGCTCAGTGCAAAGTTTCCAACCTCTAACTTGCTTTTGTAGCCAGAGCCTATAATGCTGGTGTAGTTAAGTTTCAGGTCAATGATAAGCCCCCAGAATGATCATGGTTAGGGATTCAGCAATTGTAATATCAAGATTTCATTCTTTGCTGTTGGATACGGTCATTGCCTGACAGTTGTGGTTTCTTGCTGCTTCATTATCTGAGGAGTTGCAAAGTGTAAAGAACCCTGCTCGGTTATTTATCAACTTTCCCACTTGGTCCCACCTTTCTGTTTCATCAGTGTAGGTTAAACTTGAAACTCCATTCCAGAAGTAAAGGCAAAGTGTTTAATTTTCTAACACTCAATCAGGCTTCAGCTTGCCTTGTTCCGCTATTGAGTGATGGTCACTCTGAAACAATATAACTTTTATTACCATTTTCTAAAATAGAGGTTTTGTTTTCTGAGATACGCTATAGACCTCCAGTGACAGGAGTAATGAATTTCAAACCCTAGTCTTTGAACTAAACTTGTGTTTTTTGCCTCATCAGTGTAATATCCATGTCAACACTCTATGTGCTGAACCTGCGCAATGATGATGGGACAGAAGCTGATGGGTGAGTGAATTGATCTTTGAGCTCCAGAGCAGTGAGAAATCTCCAGACTCTCTAGGCAACAGGCACATGAGGAGGGGAAGCTCAAGAGAAATCAAGCCAAATTTTGCTCTTTATAGATTCAGGATGTATTTCAAAAAATTCACTGAAGTTGTGATCAACTCAAGAATCCAAAGATGTGCAGGCTAAGTGGATTGGCAATGCTAAATTATCCGTAGTGTCCAGGGATGTGCAGTCTGGGTGGAGTGGTCATGCTAAATTGTCTGTAGTGTCCAGGGATGTGCACATTAGGTGGATTGGCTGTGCTAAATTCTCCATAGTGTCAAAGGATGTACAGGTTAAGTGGATTGACCGTGCTAAGTTGTGCGTAGTGTCCAGGAATTGTGCAGGTTAGGTGGATTGGCCATGCTAAATTGTCCGTAGTGTCCAGCGATGTTCAGGCTAGGTGGATTAGCCGTGGGAAATGTAGAGTTACAGGGATAGGGTTAGGGGCTGGGTCTGGGTGGGATGGTTTTCAGAGGGTAGGTGTAGACTCGATGGACTAAATGGCCTTTTTCCACACTGTAGGAATTCTATGATTCAAAGTCATTACACTTATTTTGGAATTGGGCAATGGATTATGTTATCTTTTTACCCTACTAGTTTTAGAGCTTGATCATTTCTTAGATCCAAATCTCTAATGCATATATTGGTTCCACTAAAACCCTCATTGTTACCAAGTCAGAGTCACAATAACTGTGTCAGTTGATTGGAAAGCTGATACAAACCTACAATGAGAATATCAAAAGATTTGAATATTGAAAGAAACATCCAGATGGCACTGTCACAGTGAATTGATGTGCATTCTACCTCCACTCTCGGCTTATTTTAAACTCCCTCCCACATTATTTTAGATATGCATTCATTCTTCTTCTGTCAATTCATGTCTCTTTGTCTGTCTGTCTATCTCTCTCTGCCACTCTTTTCACTGCCTCCCACAGCCCCATCTTCTCCCCAACTTTCTTTCCCATCTCTCTCTCTCTTCTCCACCCCCCACGCCTTCTCTCAAACATTTAGGTGTACCTATCTTTGCATCTACCATTGACTACAGTCTGTATAAAAGGCAAAATATTGTGGATGCTGAAAATCTGAAACAAACACTGAGAATCCCTGAAAAACTCAATAGGTATGGCAGCATCTGTTGAGAAATAAATAGAATTAATGCGTTGAGTTTGATATGACTCTTCCTCAGAACTGAGGTTCTGTTTCTAAGATGAATGGGATATGACCATTTATGTTGGAAAAGCTAAAATATAAAGAGGAGGAAGCTTTGTTTTAGCTCTACAAAGCCCTGGTTAGACTGCAACTTGATTTCTGCATCCAGTTCCAAGCACCACACTCTCAGAAGGATATGTTAGACATGGAAGGAATCCAATACAGGTATACAGAATGTTGCCAGAGATTCAAGGATTTCTATTATGAAGAAAGATGACATTAAATAGGCTTGTGTTCCTGCAGTGGAGAAGGTTAAGAGGTGATTTGATTGAGATTATTCATGTTTTGAATGGTGACAGAATCGGGTAGACAGAAATTGTATTCTGAAGGTGGAGGAGTTGGGACAATGGGATATGACTTTGAAATCATATCATTAGAATGATGTCATTCAGAAAGGTAGTTAGGAAGTGCTTTTTCAGGCAAAGTAAAGCTTTTTATATGAAACTCTTCGATGAAAAGCAGTAGATGGTAGCTCATTTAATAATTTTAAATCTGAGATTGGTAGACCTGTGCTAGATAAGGAATGGAACTAATGTGGGCAATGGAATGAGAATATAGATCAGCAATGATTTCATTGCATAACAGTTTAGACTGAAAAGGCTACATTACCTGCTCCTTTCTAGTGTTTAACCTAGGTATATTCCTACTTAGAATCTACTTTCCCTTTCTAGACCTGTAATTATCTCTGTTTTGTAAATTCATTGTTATGGAAGATCATTGCCTTAACAGATTTGAGGGCCTTGCTGAATATGTCATCATTTAACAGACAGTGGGCTTGAGATTGAGGTTGGTGGCCACACTGCATGTGATAGTTGTGAAAATGTGATTTCACTGAGTCAGAATACTGTTGACTCAGGTTCTGTTTCAAGATTTAAGCAAGTAATCTAGACTGAGACTTCAGTTCACTACTAAAGGAGTTGAAGGCAATGCTTTGGCAATATTAAACTTGAAGTCCTGTGGATTTGAGTAGATACTGAAGGAGACAGTAAATGAAGAGCTAGGAATTCTCCTGGTGTCCTAAACATCTACTCATTAACAAAAATCACCAAAACTGACTTTATTGCTGATTTTCTCCTTGAAGGAGAATGTGAGGACTGCAGATGCTGGAGATCAGAGCTGAAAATGTGTTGCTGGAAAAGTGCAGCAGGCCAGGCAGCATCCAAGGAGCAGGAGAATCGACATTTCGGGCATGAGCCCTTCTTCAGGAATAGGTCCTGAAAAAGGGCTCATGCCCGAAACGTTGATTCTCCTGCTCCTGGATGCTGCCTGACCTGCTGTGCTTTTCCAGCAACACATTTTCAGCTCCGATTTTCCCCTTGAATCAAGTTGCATCTTACTGTGTGCTATTTTTACACAAGTCACCAAATTTCAACTTTATATCTGAAGTACTTAAAGAATCACTTGCATTTGAATATTCAGTTCTTCCCCAAGAAATGAAAGCCAATCTGTGGGGAGACTTCCTCTTCAGAATTTGTCTTAAATACATGACCTAACTGTCTCACCTGGTGCCGTCTCACTTATCTCAGAATCAACACGCTGCCTCTGGCCTTGAGAATAATGTCTCTCCAATATTTTAAAGTGACCTTCTTCCAAATCTGAAATTGGTCTATGAATGAAATTATGGGCTTCACCACAGGAGAAATGGAAGTGAGGGGAGAAAGCAATCCAAGAAAATCTTGGCTCCCAGTTGGCTCCCATTTCCATGGGAACTTTTCAATAATAATAGGTGAGGTTCTGCTATAAATGAGTTCATGAAATTACCTAACCATCCACAATTAATATGCATTGTAGTATGATTGTTTTTTTTTTGATCTGCAGATCACCTGCTGATGTCAATCCACGTACAACCTCGAAAGAAATCCATTGGCCGACAACGCCTCTCAGTGCGCAGGGCACGGTTGTAACTCACCGGCTGCCTGGTATGTTATTCTCACCATCCTTTACTGATGGAGGCTGAAATTGGGACTGGACAATAGGAGAACATATGGCCAAACTTCTGAATGCATATTCTTCAACTTTGGCATTGTCGAGCCTTCTGTTTGGTAAAATAATCAGGTGGAAAATTATGCCTATGGTTTCCCAGTCCATGCATAATGCTTCCCGATATAAGTCTGCATTCAGAATATTAGCTATTGGCTACCTGGAACTTGGCTACTTTAAAACTCTTGGCTGTACTGCATGCACTGAGTATATTAGATTTGCTGTACCATGTACCTGATAGTTACACCAAGGTGACTATGATTTTCTGCTGTAATCATGTACACGTTATGCTGAAAAAAAAAATTAATTTTGAAATAAAGCCAATTATGCATAGCTTTAATTTCTAGAAATGATTTTGAACATAATTACTTAATTTGTTTGCCATTAAACTTACCTACTGAACCACCAAATGCTAAATCACCCGTCCCTATCTGTATTATAAACTGTTACTAATAATTAGACAATAAAAACAAATTATTTCCTAGTTGTTGATGTCATGTTTAACTCTAAAATGAGCATCCATCCCTTATATTCACTCCATCTTTAAGATTACCCGTTTCAAGCTCAGTGACATTTCCTGACTAAGTCTCACTTTCAGCTTGTCTGAAACCATCATAAATGCCTTTGTAACCTCAAGACCCGATTATTCCAATATATTCCCAGCCATTATTATGATCGCAGCTGATTTTATTATTAGACAAATCAGATCCCAGACTGAATTTTCACTTGATAGATCATAATTTGTTTGTTTTTGTTAAATAATTGGACTTGTACTGAATCACAAGCACAATAATGCTGCAGATCTGATTTTATCAATAAAACAAGTTTATTACACAAAAGAAATGAAGATAAAATAGAATAAACCAAGCTATTTACAATAGCACAATTTGAAAAAGTTCAAAACATGTATAACAATGCTATATTCCACCTATCCCAAAAGCATTCCTTTACAGTACTGATATACCAGAGAGAATTCCCTTCTCTATCATGTACATAGGTTTGAGTTAACTATTGCTTTTAATTCCTCGTCTTCGGAGTTTGATAGTCTTCTAACTGAAAGCAAGCTAATACTTTTCAATGTTTACTCTGCTCATAAAACTCTTCCAGTTTGAACAAATTCCCATTACACTTCATGAATCTCTCTCTGATATTGGTATTTTAAAAAAGCCTCCCGAAATACTGACAAGTTAATCATTAAACCCGCTCAGACACACAAACCAAAACATACATATCACTAGTTCAAAATCAAAAGTCTAAAATATATGATATTAAAAATATTTAAATCATACCCTACTTTGCCATATCTTCCAACATTCTATCTCTATAAGCGTAAAGTCTTGAAATCTCTGCTGTCTTCTGAACACTAAGTGCAGTTCAATCATCTGCCGTTTTACTCACTGACCTATAATGGCTCCTGGTCAAGAAATTCTTGATTTAAAATTTCTCCTCCTTGCTTTCAAGTCACTCCATGTTCTCACTCCTCCCTAAGTCTGTAGACTCTTCCAGATCCATGTACCCTCCCAGATATCTGTGCTCATCTAATTCCAATCTCTTGAGCATCCTGTATTTAATCACTCTGCCATCTGTAAACATGCCTTCAGTTGCCTAGCCATAAACGCTGAATCTTTCTACTTAAACATTACCATCTCTTAACTTCTTTTTTTTGCCCTCCTTTAAGATCCTCTTTAAAACCAATTCTTTGATCAAAGCTTTTGGCCATCTGCCCTAATATCACTTTGTGTGGCTCACCATCCAACCTTGGTTCTTGTGAAGCATGTTTTATTGTGTTAAGGGTGCTATGTAAATTCAATTTGTTGTTGTAAAATACACAGCTTGACATCAGTGCTATTTAAAGATTTGATCTTGTTGGTATTATTTAATTAAAGATTTATCTGGGGCACATCGGCTTTCAGGGTGCAGTTCTCCTCTAGATCCCTAGTTGGGTCTCACAGTGGTTTTTTATGCCTCTGTTGGCCAGTCCACCCTTACAGGTTTGGCTTCAGTCTCTCTGCTTCTCTTACTCTCTCTCTATTCTTCCCTTCATTTCCTATCAATGCTTTCCCACCAGATTTTATTTCACTCGTCCCCAAACCCAATGCTTGTTCCAATCTTAGTTGTGTCTTTTCACTGCTTTCTCAGCTGTATTAGATTTTGAAGGCATTTGATTTAAAATGCAGTCAGCACTTCCAAAATGCTTGCTGATTAGGAACAGGCATTTGCTTGTGCTTCTTTAGTTGAAGAGGAGACTGCACAGAGAGTAGGATGTGAGACAAAGTGACGTTAAGAAAAAGGAGAGAAAAGAGGAACAGAGGAGAATAAAGCACAATAGAAGACCAAGGTATAGAGGCTTAGGGAGACTGGGCTTCTCCTTCTCACTGCCTACCCTCGAGGTGAACAAATCTGTGATGAGGAAAGTGCATGCAAAAGCAAAGGGAGAGGAGGAAAATGATATTGGGAATCAGCAGGATATTCAAAGGGCAAGGGATATACGAAGCCATAGGAGAAAAGAGGTCACAGGAAGGCATGGGGTAATGGATAGACAAAGGAGGTGGAGTTCGAGCAACAAAGTTATTAATCTTTCCCAAAACATCGTGCTTAATTCACTTTAGTCTGGCTGCTGCCTTTTTGACAGTGTAAGTGTAACAAACCTTTGTGGGACTTTAACATTACCCATCAGCACCAATCAGTTTCTAAATGTGTGATGTTGATACCCAGCTCCACCTTCCTATTACTTCCTTTCCCAATAGCAATTAGCTGTGTCAGGCTGCGAGTCAGAAAATAGTCTAGATCAATGTGAGACCACTGTTTTTGGTTCCCTACTGTAAAATCCCATCTGTCTCTCAATCCTTTCAGTCATTTGCTTGAGCTGAAACAGTCCTTGTAAAGCTGTCCTTGGTGTGAAAGATTAAGAGAAATTGAAGGGATATAATTGATGGGGATGAGGTGGGGCTGAGAGCTGCGAGGCCGCAATGATCATTACCGGGATTTAGAGATTGAAGCCCTCAGCATGACCCTTCCCACCATTCCACACCAATCACTTCATTCCCACCATTCCACACCAATCACTTCATTCCCACCATTCCACACCAATCACTTCGTTCCCATCATTCCACACCAATCACTTCTCGACACTGAAAAGAGAGTTTGAAGCTGGAGAGAGAGAAACAAGAAGAAGTGATTCTGGGATTCATTTCCTCGAACAATCTCAACCATTAGAGTGAAACATATATGAAAATAGCAACCCCAACTGTTTACTCCATTTTGCATAACAATCAATCCATGGTCTCTGAATGCAGTGGTTCACATAGAATAAATCATTGTCCTGATTTTCTGCTGTGTTTGTGGAACAGTAATCAAGATGATGCAGGAAAGCAGCAGACAAATTATACATTCACTCCAAAATCTGCACTGAATTCAAATTCATTTAACCCTTGCAGAAGCACTAATATAGATGTAAGAGCTGACATAAAGACATACATGGAGTGTACAGATGGGTAGCAGAATTACCTTTTATCTTGAGGTTCAGGAGCTGACACTTAACCTACACAGGCTGTACTGTAAAAGGAGGGTGTGAATCATTTTTGTTTACTTTGTATGAATTGAAATGAATTTGACCTTACAATGCTCTTTCCTGAAGCACTCTAGTGTGAAATGCTTTAATTCTGCCAGTTGGAATTTTATGACTAGAGTTTTAATCATTGATAAACTGCCTCACTTTTTTATGTTACAAATATTTTCTTTCTATTTGCAGTTGATATACCTTCTCCTGCTTCTCCTGTGTCCCACTCCCCTCGACCACTTAGTCTCTGCTACACCCTTCTATGTGAAGTACTGTGCTGCCCTGTTAACTCTACATATCCACCTGCTAGTAGCATCCTGCCAGTGACTACCAACCCATTGACCCCTTCATCAACCAGCACTAACCATTCCACTGCTGGTAAGTGGAGATGCCTTTCCCTCCTCAGGAATGGCACATCCTTTTCTTTTATGTGATGCACAATTTAAAGAAAATGAAAACACCAGTGTTCTTTTATAAAATATTCTTGGTGATTCCAGATCAAGCTGGCATATCCTTCACCAGCAATATCAAAGCCAAGTCTTCAATAAACGAGAATGCGAACAGCTACAACAGCGGGCAGACATCTTCCAGGGATGTGGTTAGCACCTCCAGATCCAGCTCAAACAGTTACAGTCCCTTACCACAGATCACCAACATCCATGGCAAATCAAAGTTCCCTCCTCGTTATGCCAGTACACAAAACAAACTGCCCAGTTTGCCCGCAAGAAGACAAAGAAGCACTGAACAAATGGACACTACCAACAACAACAACCCAGACTGTGAGTTATATACACACTGATGTCATGCATGCTCAGCTATTTCTGAGATACCCGACTATGACGTACATTAGCGCAGAAAGTCTATGTTGCAGGGAAATAAATAACTATTCAGTCAAGTGCAACTATGGGTTTGTAGCATGTAGTTTGATTCAATGTAACTTTCTGCAGTTTTGATTCAGTTCAGCACGAGTATGGGCTACAATTCAAAATAGCTTCAAATCAGGACTAATTGGCACAAAACTGCAATCACAGAGGGAGAGGTCAGGATGGTTGCCATGGAAAATGGGAAAATGACACATTGATGTAGGAGGATGAAACTGAGACTGAGATGCATTGTTTGGATAGGGCAGAAAGAGCAACAATTGGGCTGCAGTTGATAATGACATTGGGTACCTGAACTGAGGAAGTGATTCATTTAGAGCACATGCTTCTTCTGGTGCTGATGACGTGGTGAGGTGGAACTGAGTGACAAGGGTGGCTTTAATTGATTTGATGATCTTTGCAGGGGTCAGGAGTCTGAAATAGGATAGTTTGTAAATGTGTGAAAGAAACAGTTCTGTGCCTTCTTAGCAATGTGACAGTAGGTAGTTGGAGGGGTGGTTTGCAAAGATCAAAAGTAAGTTAAGGGACCAAGTTTATATTTAATTAATTATTATTTTATTCTTTTCATATTTTAATTTATTGAGGAAATATATATATCATATAAAAGATACTTAAACACAAACAACACTATACACACAACCTAAACATCCAACATACATTAGGGTACCAAAGACATACACATAACATTTGCAGTGCTGCATGTACTGATATTTTAAAATTATACACCGAGGCAATGTTTCTTTGTGGGAATTTTGTAACTATCCCATTTCTTCTCCCAAAGGGAAGAACACCACCTTGACTTCTATCCAGATCATTGAGGATGGTCTGGAGATCTCAGAGCAGTACTGTCTGAGCCAAGGATCCTGCAGGTAAGGAATATTAGCAGCGTCAGATGCTTGCTGTGTTAACTGTAGTACTGTCAGTGTTAAAGGAGGACAATACTGTGAAGAGAACTGTGTTCTCAGTCAGGATACTAGACCGGACTGTTCACAGTTTGGGGAATCAGATCTATATGTTGAGAAGAGGACAAGGGAAACAATTTGAGCTGAAGTACAAGACTTCTATTTGCACAAATCAAAAATGCTGGAAATCACAGCAGGTCAGGCAGCATCCCTGGAGAGAGAGCAAGCTAACATTTCAAGTCTGGATGACTCTTCATCAGAGCTGATGTGAAGTGATGAAAAGTCATCTAGACTCAAAACACTAACTTACTGTCTCTCCATGGATGCTGCCTGACCCTCCGTGATCTCCAGCATTTTTTATTTTTAGTACAGATTCCAGCATTTGCAATAATTTGCTCCGATATATACACAATCTGTATGCAGCATGTCTGATGAAATATATATGGACACAGGAGGACTGGTGTGACATATTCAATTGGTGTCCTATATGCAGGATGAGTTCTCAGTCAGGCTACAAGAGAAGTATTTGATAGATAAACTTTTACTTCATCAGTCAAATGTGCACAGTGACAGTGTGAACTTGCTTAAGATGCCTTTAATGCACAGACTGAGTATGTATATTAAATCAGATTCAGTAACTGGACTTGGTGGTGCACTGACTATTGTACCTACTCCAGCTGCAAAATAGCAGCCCTAGGTATGTCATTTATTGGTGTTTCTATATTTATATTTATCAGGGGATGTGAACTGGATCAATACTACTCTATATAAATGATTCGGAGATGCCAGTGTTGGACTGGGGTGTACAAAGTTAAAAATCACACAACACCAGGTTATAGTCCAACAGGTTTAATTGGAAGCACACTAGTTTTCGGAGCGATGCTCCTTCATCAGGTGATTGTCACCTGATGAAGGAGCGTTGCTCCGAAAGCTAGTGTGCTTCCAATTAAACCTGTTGGACTATAACCTGGTGTTGTGTGATTTTTAACTCAATATACACTTAGTTAATGAAGAATGCTGAATGAATTTCCTTATTAATTTGCAGATTGAATGAATTAGTACAATACAGCAATATTTAAATTAAACAAATAACTGTGGATGCTGGAGATCTGAAACAAACCTGAACAAAAATTGCTGGAGAAACTCAGCAGACCAGGAGAGGGAAATGGAGTTAATGTTTCAAGTCCTCTGAAAAAGGGTCACAGAAGATTGAAAATGTTAACAATATTCAAGCTAGGACAATAGATAATTTAATATGAATGTTCTGTGCCTTTTTAAAATAATTCTATCAGTGTCAAGATATCTGTGCTGTGGCATTATTGAAATATTTGTTTTTTGTTTAGAAAATGTGCACTAACTAGAGACCAGAAGAAAGTTACAGTTTTATCTCAGAAATTAATTGGTGAAATGTTTTGAAAGATTAAGCTCAGGTCAATTTTATTAATGCATTGAAGCCAGTATCTGTAATGGGTAAGATTGAGAAGATTAATTTAAGCCCAAAAATAGCATATAAGTAAGAAAAGGAACCAAAAATCATTGTTCCAGAAATTTGCTCCTAGGTTTGGAAATGAGGTAAGATAGAAATGCATTTGTGTAATCCGTTGGTTTCTATAGTGGTTATAGTATTATTAATCCTATAATTATATATTTTATGAAATGTTTATAGACAAGTGACAAAACTGTGATTGTAAGAGAGGAGTAGCATTGTCTGCAGCTGCCATCATCTGTTTGAACACTAACTGTTTTCTGCTCCTTTCTATAGCTCAGGGAATTATACATACTCCATTCCAGTCAGCAAGACCACACCCATAGATATCACCATCACTCTTCAAATGAAGTAAGTGAGTTGCTTTCTTGAACGTAGAGTTTCTGTTAATATATTTCTTGAGCTCACTTTAAAGTTCAACAAAATTCTTTAGCTTAATTTTCAGGGAAAATGCATTACTCCTTACCTATCAGTAGTATTTCAACAAAATCATTAATCTTAACATAAGCCAAAATAGTATCAATTCTTAAGGTATTTAACAGAATTACACAAGCAAGGTATCCATTGATTTGATTTGATTTATTATTGTCACATGTACCGAGATGTAGTGAGAAGTGTTGTTTTGCAAGCTCTACAGGCAATTGTACCATACAAATTGCACCAGGGTAACAAAACAGAGTGCAGAATGCAGTGTGCAGAGAGACAGATCAACATTAGTATTTGAGAGGTCTGTACAAAAGTCTGATAACTGCAGAGAAAGAGCTGTTCTTGAATCTGGTCGTATGTGTGTTCAAACGTTTATATCTTCTGCCTGATGGAAGAGGGTGGAAGAGAATACAACTGGGGTGGGAGGGGGTCTTCGATTATGTTGGTTGCTTTCCTGCAGCAGCAGTAAGTATAGATAGAGTCAATGGATGGAAGGCTGGTTTTTGTGATGGACTGGGCTGGAATGACTCTCTGTAATTTCTTGTGGTCTTGGGAAGAATGGTTGCCATACCAAGCTGTAATGCATCCACATAGAATGCTTTCTATGGTGCATCTATGAATATTGGCAAGTGTCTTTATGGATATGCCGTGACATGACAAGATGGACATCCTGCTCCTTTCCATAAGTTGTGCACATAGTTAACCAGCAATCCCCACTGGTTTACCAATCAGGCGATGATTATTTTTTCCCTTCCCCAACTCAGGGGTGTTGACATCAATTGAAATCCCCTGCTGATTCCCTGGCTGTGATGAGCCACTCAATAGTTGCCTGGCATTTATCCTGAAGTGCTGAAAAGACCAGGCAAGGGATTTGTGCACTACTGACATTCAATACATGGCTACCATTGGACACTGGGGAAGAATTACAGGATTTGAAATAGACCGATGAAGCGTCCATTTGCAAAAACGTGTCTAAACAAATCGATAAATAAGGACCAAACAGGCTTCTCTCCATTGATATGATACAATCAATCCTTGTATGTTTGAGGTTTTCCAAAAATTAGTTGAGGTTTGGTTATTTGTAATGAAGAAACAAGCAAGGTATTAATGTTATATTCTGTTTAATTGTGGTCAGTAATCAAATCATCTAGTAGGGTCTAACAGGAATACCTGAAACCAAATGGAATTGAGGAACAGATGATGGGTACATGTTAACTCGGGGATAATTGGATGAGAACCTGAAATGTATGTGGAACTGGGTGTGGGGGAAACAAGTAATGTTGAGGATTTTGTGATGTGTGAGTTGAGATAAAACTATAAAAGTTTTAAGCCCTGGTGTCTATCAGATACTAGAAACACATCCTGTAAACCTTTGTATGTGACTATATTTCTGCTGTCAATTGAGATTTGCCATATGGCTGAAGGCCAAATGTAAGGTCATGGGTTTATGGTTTATTGATCTAAGTCTTGCAATTAAATTTAAATTGAATGCTTCAGATCTTAGATCATCAGGACCATTTTAAAGATTACCTCTACAATAGCCTAGTTCACAAGTGTAAAATCATGCCTGAGCAATCTCTTTGACTGTTTTGAAAAAAGTGACAATTTAAGTGTTCTATAGTAAACAGATCGAAAAATTTTCTATTGACTTCCAAAAGGATTTTGGAAGGATTTACACATGAAAATCTGAATTAAATTCAAAATGTGGGGGTTAGGATAAACCATGAGAATTGACAAGAAATCATCTAAAAGAATGGAATTGAGTCATGAGAAGAAATATGTCAGAGTAAAGTCATTTCCATTGGGGAAGACTCATCATATTAAGTGGGTGAGGTATGTAAGTGGTCAGTAGCAGCCCTTACACAGAATCAGGGACCCCTGGGCATGGAAATTCCAGAAAGCAAACATGGCAATGTTTGAAAAATTGAAATTTTAAAACTGGGGAGCTGCTTACCCAATTGTCAATGTCTCAGTGAGCTCAGGCTGATTGGAGAATGGAACTTTGGTGTGTGTTTGGACACAATTTTAGATGAGCTTAAGTTTATGAGGGTGATAACTTGGAGGGGCAAACATGGTTGCATTTGAATAGTCAAAATAATGGCTAAGAATTTCACCAGGAATAACTGATCTGTGGCAATAGTAGAGTCTGAGGTGGAATTAGTGATGGTGTGCATATATGGTCTGTAGCTCATCTCCAGGTCAACATTGAAATCAGTCTCATTCATCTTCAGACAATTACCAAGGAGGAGGTTTAAACTGAGAGGTAGTGAATGGAGTTTGTGGCACAAACCAAAGACTCCTCATTTGGCTCAGTGTCAAATTTGACTGATGATGCTCATGTGGGACTTGGAGGCATTTTGCGACTTAATGACGCTATATATACACACAATTGTTTTGAGGGTGTTGTCAATGGGCATCATTGCCCTCAGTCCTGTCCTCTTTTGCATCCAAATATGGATTTCCTCATCACAGACACTGGACATGATTGGGAGACATGATTGTAGAAATCCCACTGCTGCTTTGGTGGACATGACCTATCTCAGCACAAACCATGAATTGAGTATTCTGGCTGGTATGCTTTCTGACATTTTCAGTCATAAGCAATTAGGAGAGCTAATTAAGAACTTTTCAAAAAGTAACATCCACCCTGATCTTCCGAGGATCCCGGTGTACTCACCATGAACCCACTGTGTTGCTCTTACTCCTCTTGAGTGAGAAGTTATCACACAGGCTGTCAATGTACAGCTGTCAATAAGCAAATATGTCAATGTAAACTCCAGACAGTGGAAGTGAAGGATCTAAGTCGCTATGAGGTTTTTCCTAACTTGTTTTTGTTGTTTGTAAATTTTCATTCTCTCTGGGTGGGATGGGGAATGGTGGGAGGGCCAATATGAATATGCACGTTTCTGCTCATCATGTTGAGATATGTCGGTGTGAATGTTGTGTTTTTTTGGACTCATTGTTCATCTCTGTCTGCATTATGGATATTATTGGGCTGGATTTCTCAAATTGTTTTTTTACCAACGAAGAGAGCTGGACATTTCTGAGAGGAGATTCCATACCTGACTCCTTCAGGAATCTGGAGGTGGACTTCCATTCTGACTTCTGGTATAGCACAGAGCCATTGGAGAAAGAGAAACCACACCCCATTTTCACAGCCTGACAGCCATTTTGACAACTGCTATCAATAACAAGTCCATAAGGGTAACTGTGAGATTAGGCTGCTGGGAGAGCAGGGGATGCCAGATGGGAAGAGGGTCGGATGCCAGGTAAGTATGGTCCAGCTAGGTAGGGATAAGGTGCCAGGGATTAGGATGCCAGATAGATTGGGTGTAATGTCAAATAAGGAGTGTGCTAGCTGGATATGGTGACAGCTGATGAGGATTAAGGTGCCAGAATTAGAATCTCTGATGGGTAGCTCGTAGGGAACCAGTTAAAGTAAGTGCCAATTGGGAAGGGTGCTGGGATACCAAGTGAGCAGGGTGCAAGGTGACAGGCAGAACGGGTAAGTGATGCAGTGTTTAGGTTGGGTGCTAAGGAGAAATTGGTTCTGGTGGGTGAGAATGGGGCGGAGAGGGTGGTGTTGGGTTTAGAGGATTTCAGATCCAGCAGCAGGGGTTCCAGGTTGGATCCAGTGAAAGGTTTTCTGTGCGAGCAAAGTGAGGTCGGGTCTGGAGCAGGTGAAGCCAGTTTGTGTCCATGGAGCTGTCAGGTCACAGTCTGAGGGAGGTGTGGTTAAGGATGTGTGAGCTAAGTATGGATCAGTTGAACAGTTACTCAGAGATTAGACTCTGTACTTTCTTTGAGTGACTATTTGCTTAATTTTTTTGGAATGCTTTGGATTCTCTGATTTTAAGTGGAGACCATGAGGGAGTTCCTTGTGCTCAGGAGTCCCCTAGTGGACTCATCAATTTCTCAGGCAATTCCTTCTGAGACATCTCTGATGGGAATTCTGCAGGGTCTTCAAGGCTAACTCCCACCTATGCCTCCTGAAGTATTCATGTCTTTTCTATACTATAATGTCCAGATTTGGACACAAAAGTCCAGCTGAGGCCAAGTTAGTGTTTGTAAAGGTTCATCATAGGTTTGCATTCTATGCCACTGTTTATAAAGTTCAGGATGTCAACGATCTTCTGAACCACTTTATCAACATCCTAAAGCTGCATGGGTGAAATTCAAGCCCCCTGGTCCCAAAGTAGAGTATACTAAAGTAGCTCACTCCTTCCTGTTGGCCTTACCATTTTACCTTTTTTCTTCTATAGGACCTCAGTGCCTCTGGCCGTTTACCTGTGCAGTGTCAACTACGGCAATTTATGTGGGAGTATCTCAAATACGGACTTGAAAACTGAGACATCAGTCACCCAGGTAGAACCTAAACACTGCAGTATATATGATATTTTTTAGCTTTTATTTTTCCCATCATTTCAAAATATTGTTCTATTTTTAGCCATCCCAAGAGTGTGTGAGTAAACTTTTCTTGAAATGTGATTCTTTATTAAGTTGTTGGGACTGGCATATCTTCAAAGTGGCTTTTGTGTCTTTATTCTTAAGGAATTCCAACACCAAAGTCTTTCTTCGTTCAGTTTTCGTGACATTCCGCTGAAGAACTTAATGGACATTCATTCCCTGGAGGAATCTTGCCTAGATTCCTGATTTAAGATCCATTTCTTCACAGATTTCACATCAAGAACTTGAATGATTCCTCCTCCATTAGGTAATGATCAAGGAGCCTGGCTGAACTCCATTTCCTTCAGATAGCCCACACAGGAAGCTGCCTGAGCTTCATCTCCTTGAGGTATCCATCCCAGAATGCTGGCTGAAGTGCCATCACCTTGAATTATTCACTGATGAAGCTAGCGGTGCCATCTAGAGTTGCGCTCTCCCAAGTGTTGCACCAGCTTCAGGCATCCCCGCTCCAAGAGTCTTCCTGAATGGCTTTGCCTTGAAGTGTCTCATCTAGGTCCCTGACGCATCAAGAATTACATTTCTGAAGTTGAGCTGAGTTCCATTTCCTCCACTTGTCCTACATGGAGCCACTTAACCCCAATCATAGGCTTGCTGAAAGAATGCCTGTGCCAAGTTACTTACAATCATCAGCCATTTGTTATGGTCATGAATAACAATACATTTTGGATAAATTATCCAAGTTAAATTTATAAAATTGTTTGAGCTTTTGTTAGCATTTCAACACACAAGAATGCAGATTACTTTGCTCTTGCCAGTTTTTAAGCACAAATGTTGCTGAACCTCATGAGTTTCTCCAGCAATTTCTGCTTTCATTTTGGTAGATGACATTATCTCATGGAAATAAATGACCCTATCAATAACAGGAGAATGATGCCAAAGTTTGGTCAGCGAATGCTTTCATAAAGAAGTCAACAATTCTGAATAAATAACTGATGCTAAAGAAAGGCAGAAGAATGCGGTATGAAATCCTCTTGGGATTGACACTGTGTACTTACATTCCACTGTCCTCTCGCTACCGCAGGGAACAACACACAAGTGGCCATTGGTGGTTGCTCCATACTTTGATATCACCTATCACTTCCGAGTGGCTGATCCAGTGAGTATCAAGTGAATCTCTAACATGCAAGTAATCTGAAGGCCATTTTGCAATCTGTCATTCCTTTTCCCACACAATGTTTCTTCTCAATACATTTTCACCATTTTCAATCTGAAATCATTGAGCTTTCCCATGTTTAGTGCATTCTATAGCATGGTTTCTGTTTCTGTGAAGACTGAAAGGCATGGGCAAGTTGATTCAGAGGGCCTGTTTCCATGCTGTAAACATCTATGATTCTGGAACCAGATTGTTGATGGCATGCAAGATCTTTTCTTTGCCTAGCCCATCCAAATGATAATTGAAAACAATTTCCAGTGCATTATTTCTCTCTACGTCCTCACTGGGTTGCATAGAGACTCATTGGACTATCCCTGACTTGTATCTCATTGGATTGGATATTACATATCCAAATAATGCCAGAAAATGCAGCATGATGATACCAACCTTCTGCCATCTGTATGTTTAGTGACGTGCCGGAAAGTCAGTTAGTGGATGTCAGGCAGGAAGGATAGCACAGACCCATTGCACAAACCTTCGCCTTGCTCTGTCCTAACCTTGCAGTTCTATGAATACACATGGATGCCAAAGTCAGCAACCTGCCTACCATTTTAAAATCATTCATTAGCAATCTGTAAAGCTGGTCAACAATCCAATCTGCAATTTTTCATTGCCCACTATATTTTTTGGGCATGGCTAAAGATAAAGGGTCAGTAGAAAAGACCAGCCACTGGGAACATGATTAAATGTATTAGCAGGAAGGTGGCAACATCTGAATGAGTTTTAACAACATGCTTTATTGTTTGGCACATTCAATGAATGGTAAAGACCAATTCTGGGAGTAGAGGGACTTTGCAAGTCTAGCTGTGACTGCAACATTACCCCGCTGCCACATCGCAGCCGGTACTACCGTATCAACTTGCTCCTTTTTGCAAATTTGTTGCTTGGAACACACAGGTGTGATTCATATTCCACTGTGAATGTGGCTGCAACAAAAATTTAAGACTATGTAACAATTTATATTAACTCAATGTCAGAAGAGCTAACTATATTATAGTATCGAGAAACCGACATGAGAAACATGAAACCTGATAATAACTACAACGTTGTAAAGGAGCAAGGGGAAGGGTTTGTGCAAAGGAAGGAGTGAAGCCTCCTTCATGTCAGAACAGCTACTAACTGGCCACCTGATGCTCCATTGAACATGCAGACTGTAAGGGCGGGTGGACCCTTCAGCTTCCAATCCATCTTCCCCACTCAACCAGAAGCTTAAAATTCAATCCATTGTTTCTCAGTGGAACTCTTTACCTCATTCAGCTCTTCACTTCCCCTACAGTCAAAAGACATCTAAACCTCAATTGGAATTTCAATTAAATTGGAGTCGTTTTATTGCTACATCCAGGTTTATCATAATCTTGGTGGTTGCAAGGAAATTGATATGATGGAAAAGATTGAAAGGAATTCTTTGTGGCTAGATTACTAACTACTCCAACAATGCATTTGTCCCTTGTGCCATTAAACTTTCACAATCCCAAGAGTAAAAGTCTCTGGTCAACTTGTGTAAACAATAGGCAAGCTTCAGGCATGTTAGAAAGTAACAATTCCAGATCATTTCACCTTTCCCTGACTGGGTTTTATCTTTCTTGTAACACAAACCCTGGCAGAATGTCTCCAAGAAAAGAGTCCAAATTGCACAGGAATTTCATTCATCTTCTACTCGCTCTTTACAAGGTCAGCCAGGGTGCTGGGGTTGTCAAGAAAATCCTTCCACAGTTTCCTCCTGCTGTCAGATGGAAAATATTGACATCGAGAATGGTACAATTGGGTCCAGCAAGGAAGCAGACCAGATGCTGCCAAATACAGTCAAATTATTTTAAAAACTTTACATATGTAGCTAAAGATGACACAGAATGGGATGCCCGATTTTGGCATTTCTGAAAGCACGAATCCAAGTCACACTCTTAAAGGCTTGGCTACCCCCTGGCTCTCCATTGATGATCTCTAGCTTTGATAGTCTGGACTAGATTCCAAATTGCTGTTTCACTACACAACACACACTTTGTACATGATACAATCTCAACTGTATTGCATACATGTTGCTGTGACTATATAATGTGGAACAGACTACAACAATCTCTCTCCTTCACAGCAGAGCCAGGCTACATGCAACAGTGAGAGCACTTCCGCAGGAGAGACCTTCACACAATACAGCTTTCACTTCTACAGAGTCTGCAATTGAACAGGAAAGGGCTCCCAAGTGAGACAGACCACTCACTCTCCTCTTGAAGAGATGCAATGTCAGCGAGGAATATTTTCTGGCCCAAGACAACAAAGTTATTCAGAATGACCAAAGGAGATGTTGGTGTGATTGGGAAGTTCTGTATGTCTCACACCCACAACCCTGCACTTACCACTTCGCCATCCTGCTGGGACAGGAGCTTTTACACTTTGCTGGTAGAGGGGGGGGGGGGGGGGGGGCGGTAGGGGGATGATATATGCTATGCAGTGCAGGTTATTGTAAAAGACACAATTTAGTGAAAAGATCGTCAAAGAAAATGATTTTGTGCTGCTTGTTGGTTTGGACCAAATGGCTCTTAGAGCTTCTGTAAGAAGTACACAATTTGAAATTGCATCCTGAAAGCCAAATTTGCCCAGCTATGCACTAAATAGGAGAGACTGCATGGACGTTGTGTAACTAGCAGATATCCCTGCCCAATAATCACACAAAATTAAATAATTCCACACGCTGATGTTAAAAAATAATTTGTACTGATCGCTGGTGCCAAACATAGTTGCGCTGCCCTGAATAAGGAAGAAGCATTAGCTAAAAGTTGCTGTTCCAGCGCCTGGCTCACTATCCAGTGACTCCTCCCAGCTCCATCTCCCTACAGCTCCAAACTCTATCTGTGGCCAGAATTCAAATGAACTGCACTGACCTCCACTGTAAAATTGCTTATTAGCATTCACCATCCAAGCGATGGTCACTTGACTGAGGTACAAAGGAATACTGGTCCTACGGATTCACAGTCCAGAAGAATCCATATTCCAGGAAGACAAGGGTAACTGGAAAGCTAACAAAATGAATGATAAGTGTGTATTGCTTAGCAGAGAGCACGTATGGAACTAAGAGTTATGGATGAGGGAAGAAGTACGAGTTGCTAGTTTGGCATTCAATCAGTCAGTCAGTAAACTGGTCGAGATATAATACTCACTAATACCCTTACACTAGAGAGGCAGGATTGAAAAATACTCCAAATTGCTAATCCAGTCCCTACGAGACACAGATAAAAATACCTTTTAGGTTGCAAAGAGCTACATGAGTTACCAAAACAATTGTTGTGTGTAGTAGATTCAACAGTACTAAATGATACACTGCAATTACATCAAATGTTCTGGAGGATTGGGTCACTTATGTTGACAATGTAATTTCCTTCAAATTATCATGTGTTTTGTAGCCTTCCAAAGTTTCATGGATTACATCACTCATTGAAGCGTCTAATTATTTCCAGTTTGTAGCCCTAGATACATGACAAATGTTATTTGTATTATATTTATGAATGGAAACCCATCTCAAATTTAGAAATTGAGAATGTGCAGAATATTGCATAATTGTAGTGACCTGCAGAGTATGCAGGTGTCAGAAAGTATATGGGCTTCAGCACAACTCTGTCGATTGAAATTTATGCATGAATACTCAGACCAATTAAACTGACAGCTGGGTAGTGTTGAAAATTAGACATTGGCTTTTCATCTCTTGAACCCAAATTCAAACTGATGCGATGAAATCTCAGTCTTCTGGCTGGAATGTTTCAATCTGAAATGAATTTCAGCCATTTTGATCCAAGGGCAGGGCACCCAACAGATTTGAGGGAGCTTTTATCCTTATCTAACTGCTGCACTTGACTAAAGAGAACTTGATGCTAACACTGGATTCTGAATGTAGATAGTGTTCCAGATCCACAGCACTATCTCCCTCAATGAGCACAAATGTTCACAAAAGGCCATTCCCCAAATACTAAGTGGGTAGGAGGGAGTTGAGAAAGAATTCGCCCTTCACCTAATTTACTACTTCAAATGGCCTGCGAGAACAGTGTCTTCCTGCAGTTTCCATTTCCCAATGTGCTTGTAAAATCCATAAATTCCATAAATCCTCTTTGGATGAACAGATTTAACCTTCATTCGTAGGAATCTGGGATATCTTCATTTTAACTACTGTCTAAAGTGACTGTTGTAAATATTCCCTAATGTAAATGGTATTTTAAAAGAAAGGACGTCAGTTATTGTGTAATAACTCATGCGATACTATATCCAGTGCATATAATGTGACTGTTACTGAATCAGAAAGGATTAGCTTTAACTTTCCTTTATTGTAGCAAAGAATTTCTTAATTCCCATTATTAACTTTTTTACTTGGGGCCTAGTGACCTGTTTGCGTGTGAGAACATATGGTTTTTGAGTTCTTAGTATCATAATCTCAGCAGTAGGGATGCTACAGTTTGACTCAGAGAAAGGAAGTGCTTGTGTTGAGATACAAGTTAAAGCTGTGACACCTACCATGGGTATGCTCATCACTGGTTGGCCTTATACATAAATGTTGCCACTTGGGCAAGGTACTAAAGGACAACTGGCAGCCGAGGAACTCAGATCCCAGAAAAGAGAAAGCACCTTGAGGAAATTGGGAGAAGACTTTGAAAGGAGTGGGGCATGGATAAGTCATTGCTGGACAAAGAGCTGTTTTGTCCCCAGCAATTAACTTTCTCATTATTTGGATGGCCCCAGTAACTGACACAGCACCAGAGTATCGTGTCTGGTAACTTCCTTCATACCTGTACAACTTAACATAAATTCACATTCGAAATTTGCATAGAAAGTCTCTTGAAACGTTTTCAAGAAAACCAGATTGAATCAATCACAAGAGGTCAATCAACTGCTGAGAAAAGGTCAGATCATAAGGCATCACAATTAACACTAGCAGGTATCACTGCTCCCCACTGCTTAAAGTTCACAATAACTGTACATTTAAAAAGTCAATTGCTAAATATAATAGCTCAAAGCTCCCTGTAAATACCATGTATTTTAATTGCTGTTGCAATCATTTCTTAAAGCACTAATTTTTATTTTATTTTTACAATCATGTGTTAATCGCTGTACGTACATTAGATTTTTTTTTACCTGTCAATAGGATTTTCCTAATGTGTTTTTTTTTGCTGTGGGTTGTAAGCTAGGCTTACAGATGTTCCTGCTAGTTTTTTTTTTAACTTCAAAGGATTTGAGGTTCCTTGTATTATTGCAAATATATTTATTGCTCTTTACTGACTTTTGGACAGCTGACTGCTTTTGTTTATCTGGGTCTGATTAAAGACCCCTGGAGTAAATGCAAAGATTTCTTTCAATTGTGTTTGTCTCAATGAGAAGAAGGAAATAACAAGTGCAGGATAACATTGATAGTCTCCTTATAAAGTCCCTGAAATCCAAGCACCAGTGTTTTGTTGCATACTGGTGAAGGACAGAGGACAGATTTAAGTGAACTGATGACTTTTTCAAAATCACTGAAAAATGGCCAGGTTTCTCATTTTAAAAAAGTTACCCTTTTTATTCATTTTTAAAAGGCTTTTCTTTATCAAAATGCAACTCAATGATACTTTCATTGCAAAGACTTATGTGTATGTCTCAATGGATCAAAAGGAATCTCCACTTAAAATCCCCTGTAAGAGAACATTTTTCCCCTAGAAATGAATGTTTCTATTTGTTTACTTACAATGTAATGAATCCATCTGCATTATGCTGCATAGAAGGCAAATTTCTAAGACAGTCAGTTCCTTCTGGAAAGGAGGTGAAACGTTAAAATTTATAATTCTACCTCCCCCACATCAAACTTTAGCTTTTTGCTAATCAAATCCAGAGTATTAATGATAGGATGGCACCATAATGCTAGCTAAGGTGGTTAATTATTTGAAAAAAAAATGTGGCTTATTGTATTATATACTCGAATTGTTTCACCCCTTCTTTTGCAACACTCTGAAACCTTTTTGACGAAACGCATTGTGACTGTTGAATATGTTCATTAGCTCTTACCAAATAGCACTGCAATTGTTAATATGCAATAAATATTTTTAAATAAAACATTCCTATGGTTCTTGGTACATTCAGCTGTCAATTATAGCGTGACATAACACATCACTAAGGGCTTTTTTTACATCTCTTGTTAAGAAAGACTTTAATTTGAAATATTAATTATGAAGTTGATTTGTATAATTTTTTACCTGGCATTTAACAATAAAGCATATTATTATCATCTCTGAATTTCTCTATTGATTTGCTTTCAGACTCTTGTATCCTTCAAATTTGCTTGTAATGCTTTGGTCCCTCAAAATTCAATCTACAGAATCCTTGCATTTTACAGGTGGTAAAGATAGTTGTCTTAGCTTCACTCCACACTCACCACCTCCCCCAGAACTTGGCAGCTCATGTTCTATCCTGTATTTAATATCACTTTTTTCTTCCATTTGCACTGACTCCCTTTCTTTATTGTTATTTTCAAAGTTCTTATCCTCGTCTTCAGATGGCCTCCTACTTCTATAATGTTCTTTAGCTGTAAATAAATCTGCTGCTTCTTCAATCATTAAGATGCTCTGTGTCATGATGTGGTAAAATATCGACTCAAGATTCTTTAATCACATCATTTATGTTAGAAGCCTTGGGTTTGAGAGAAGGCGATTAAACATGAGTCCAGGACACCTAAAATGCCCAGCAAAATCATCTGACCTGAAAATAGTCAAGTTCAACAGGAATTCATAAAAGAATGTCTAAATAATATGGCTGAAACTGGTTTCTGCCTTGAAACTGCACTATCCACACCTTGAAAAGGCTATCCAAAAATAAATACATGTACATTAAAATGCATCCAGTGGAGTGCGTAACTCACACATTGAGACTCTGGAGATGTTTTGACTAGGTGCTGCCCAGACCAAAGACTATTCGGTGAACCTTGGAACGTCCAGTGAAGGAATGGATCCTCACCTTCTTCCTTCTCTGTATGAAAGTATAATGAGAACTTTGACAATGGACCAGGTAAGTTTTGTTAACAATAGTAGTCCCCTTTACAACCAACCCCAGTATTCCCACATCAGATTTCCTATCAGATGCAAAACTATGATTATAAGCTGAAACCAAAAGAGAAAATGTTGGAAAATCTCAGCAGGTCTGGCAGCATCTGTAAGGAGAGAAAAGAGCTGACTTTTCGAGTCTAACTGACCCTTTGTCAAAGCTAAGGGGAGAAATAGGGAGGTATTTATAGGAGGCTGAGGAGAGTCATGGCTCCAGAAGCAAAGGTAGCAATAAAGAGATGATAATGACAGTGCATAGATAGATTATAGGGAGATTAGGAGCTGTGAATGACCAAGGCTGAAGCCAGTGCTGTGTGACAAAATATGTGGGGGATGGGATGGAGGGATGGGAGAGGTGAAGCAGAGGCAAAATGGAAAACAGGGGAGAAGGGTAGCAAAAGGGGAAGCGGAGAGAAAAAGGTGATGACAGAGTGGAGAGCGAGAGAAAGAGACAGAGACAATCAAGAAATAAGAGGTATAGAACAGTGAAAAAAAACAAAATAAATGAAATAAAATTCTGAAGTTGTTGAATTCAATGTTGAGACCAGCAGGCTGTAACGTGCCTCGTCGGAAGCTGAGATGCTGATCCTCCAGTTTGCATTGAGCTTCACTGGAACGTTGCAGCAGGCCAAGGACAGACATGTGGGTATGGGGGCAGGATTGTGTGTTGAAGTCCGGGACCTGACTGCGTACAGACCGAATTAGCAGGCCAATTCACCTGACCTACACATCTTTGGATTGTGGGAGGAAACCAGAGCACGCAGAGGAAACCCGTGCAGACATGGGGAGAGTGTCTAAATTCCACACAGGCAGTCGCTTGAGGCAGGAATCTAACCCAGGTCCCTGGCGCTTTGAGGCAGCAGTGCTAACCACTGAGCCACTGCGCTGCCCTTCAAGTTCCCCTCCAAGCCACATGCTATCCTAACTTGAAACTATACCACTGCTCCTTCACTGTTACAGGGTCAAAACCCTGGAATTCCATTCCTAACACCATTATTGATGTACATAACCCACTGAGAATACAACAGGTCAGGAAGGTGACTCACTGGTCTTCTCCATGGCAATTAGAGATGGACAAAATATAACAGTCCAACCACAAACTCCCATATGGCATGATTTTTATTAACATTTATAATCTGCAGTAAAATACAAATACTTCCCAACCATTTCAAACGTTGAAATGATTAGACTTCAGGTGGGTAGGACATTAGTTTTGCCCATTTACCTTTGCCTCATATGCAGACAGGGTGGTTATGAAGGAATTTAGCACACTTGCCTTCATTGCTTAGACCTTTGAGTATAGAAGTTAGAGAGACATGTTGAGGTTGTACAGAACATTGGTGAAGCCTCTTCTGGAGTACTGCATCCAGTCCTAGTCCCCCTGTTACAGGGAGGATATTATCAATCTGGACAGGGTTCAGAAAAGATTTACCAGGCTGTTGCCAGGAATAGAAAGTTTGAATTATAGGGAGTAGATAGGCTAGGACTTTTTTGTTTTAAAAACTGGAACATTAGCAGTTGAGAAGTGACCTTATAGAGGTTAAGATCATGAGGCGAATAGATAAGGTGAATAGTAGCTTCTTTTCTCTATGGTGGGGGCTTCAAGACTAGGGGGCATGTTTTTCAAGTGAGAAGAGAAAGATTTTAAAAAGAGAAATAATGCAAAACCCCTAACTCAAGCAATTCTATCTTTGATGTTCTCAGTTGATGCCACACTTAACCAAAGCTGTCTTAATATCAATGGCAGTTACTCATCTCTGGCATTCACCATTGATGTCCATGGTTAGACTAAAGCATAAACAAGGTCTGGAACAAAAGAAACTGAGCAATAATCTGCTGACTGATAATGCCATGCATCATTTGTTAGCAATGTCAACAAAATCACCCCATCATGTGGATGACAGTAAACTGATGGGGTTGTAACTAGCCAGATAGGATTTTTCATGCTTTCAATGATCAGGATATACTTGGGAAATTTGTCACATGGTCAGGTAGGGTTGCCCTACTGGAATACAGAGCTGAAAATGTGTTGCTGGAAAAGCGCAGCAGGTCAGGCAGCATCTAAGGAACAGGAGAATCGACGTTTTGGGCATAAGCCCTTCTTCAGGAATGAGGAAAGTGTGCCCAGCAGGCCAAGATAAAAGGTAGGGAGGAGGGACTTGGGGGAGGGGCGTTGGAAATGCGATAGGTACTGGAATACAGGACTAACCAGTCCTGGAACACCAGTTTTTAAGAGAATAGGAGTCAGGGCCTATCACCTTTGCTTTGTTCAGGATATTCAGAGATTTGTTGCTATTACTCAGCTGAATCAGAGTTTGAGATATTGGGGAACCTCATGATGTGATGAATTATGTACTTCTGAGAAATAAACACATTAACCAATACACTAATTGTAGAAGCACAGACAGTAACATGACAATGACCAGATAATGTGTTTTCTGATTTTGATTGTGGGATGAAATGGAGTTAGGACACCAGAAAATGCTCTTGCCCCTCTCAAAAGTATGCCATAGCACTATTTCACATAAACTGAACTGCAGATCGCCCTTAGCTTAAAAATGTCTCATCTAAAAGAGTTCAGCATGAAATGTTTCAAAATAACAGGAACACAAAGACCAAAAGGTTTTTCTCTTGTTTTTATAAGAACATATTCTGTACAAAATCCAGGTGCTACTCAGTCGCTCTTGAAAAACTGGTTCTGTGAAAGCCAATGATCTGAGACTACGCTGAAGTCACCGTGGAAACGGGAGCTCCTGCTGGAATGGTCCCTCTTTTCTATAAAGGAGAGAAGGTAGACATGTTAAAAATGGACAACAGTTTCTTGTATTTAGTGTCTTTAATGTTGAACATGTTCAAAAATCCACAAGGCAAAACCTGAGTTAAAAAGGTTTTTTTTTCCTCTATTCAACTTGTGCAGAGATGTTGACACCTCTGCAGCAAGTTGGGCTTGACCTGGGCCTCCTGTTTCAGAGATAGGAATACTATCACTGCATCACAGGAACCCTTAAAAAGTCAAGGGATAGGTTAGCTGTGGTAACCATACTCTTTAAAAAAAAAGTGTTAGTTTTAAACAGTAAAGATGGAGGAGTATAAAGAGGGAATTCGAGAGTGGGACATGGTAACCATGACTTCAGCTGTCGAGAGGGATTAAATATGGAAGACTATAGAACAAAAAATTCAGTAGTTTAGCACTGGAGGACATGAAAGATGAGGATGCAGCCAAACAAGAAATTTATATAACAATAGTCTAAAATAGCCAGTTAATATATAAACATCAAATGTCTATCAGAGAGAAGGTGGAAAGGAAAGCACAGTTCATGAAGATTGCTCATTATCATTTCCTCAAGTCTTTTTTTAAAAGAAAGAAAAAGAGGCTTGCCTTTGTATGTCTGAACTGACTAATCTGCTGGTAGAATCAGATTCATTCATATTCCCCTCCAGTCTTCTCTCCATTTATTCTAGGGACATTGACTTGCATTGAACAAGTCTCAGAATAGTTCTTCAGTATGTACAATATGGCCATTATCCCCTATGCTGTGAACTGCCATTAGAAAATCTGACATATCACAACTGAGTCTTCACTTGCGTTGAGTGTTATCTATTTCAATCCCTATTCTTAGAGCACCAAAGCAAATTATGGAACTCTGCTACTCAATGAAAAAGCAACCAATGTGAACATTGATCTAGACCAGTCTGGTGTGACTGGTTCAGGCCCTTATCAGGGAGTCGACTTACCAAGTAAGTTCTCAGTGCTAACATTCAATGTCTTTCCCATTATCACTCTTATTACATTTGATCTTCCACGATACACTTTTGAATGTAGGATAGACTCTTTGCCCCATGTACTCACTGAACTAGGTGAAGAACCAGAGGAAAAGATAAACTACCTCCAATTTCTGTCCTTCCCTCTCCAACACCCAGCACGTTCAGTATAACTAGCCTGAATTAAATAGAACTTGCAGCATGAAATAACACTGGAGCAGCTCATGAGTGTTGTTATTGCCAACAGGGTATTCTGAACATGGGTAATTCAAGGGCATTTTATCTAGGCATTTCCATTTAGTTATTCATCAACACCCTTCCAGATAGTTACTGACAAGCTCATGACTGTAAATCACTATTTTGCCCTACAGAGCTGACAGAGAAGAAAAAGTAGATTTAGAAACAGTGTGCAACTTTCAAAGCAAAATTAGTAAATCTATTGTGAAATTACTTTTTTCTAAGAACTGCATGAGTCAGGACAAAAGGTCAGCTTACTTTACTAAGTCTGTAAGTTAGGAGGGTGGTCATTTGATTCCAAGTTCGCTGATGCTAAAAAGGGGAATAGCACTTATGTAGACTAATGGCTGAGTTCCCACTTTCTAGCACTATCCAGGTACCCTGCCGAAAAGTGAACATGCACGTGACATCAGAAAACAAATAAACTTCAATGCTCTCCAGTGTCAAACATTCTAGACTTAACGTCTAAAAGTTTACATCTGTGCAAAGTATCAGAGGTTAGGCTGTACCAATAGACAAGTCTGCACATCTTCAGGAAAAAAATAGTAGTTGTGGGGTTGTAAAAGAAAAACTAGGGCCTTGTATAGCACAACTGGACACTATGCTAATAAACCAAGACATTAATATCATGTGGTATACGTGCAATTTCACTGTATTATGCTGCTGCCCTAAAACATTACTGAGAATCAAGTACCCTTTTACAAAAACAACCTGCTCCTTACCTTCCGCGCACACTCACAGTTGCTGTCATACATAAATCCCGACCCATAAGAGGAGGAAAAGTACTCCAAATCCCATGAATAGAGATGCCACTAAGGAAATCAGCAATTCTTTGTAGATATCTCTTGTGTATTTAGTAGATGTCACCTCATAGCTAATAAAATAATTCAGGAAAACAGGTTCAGGATTTAGTGTCTGCAGTTTGGGCTCAAGTGGAAGTACTGTACATCACATTGAGTTACTGCACATTCAGAAAACTTTCCCCTTACTGACCATGGTATATCAGAAGAGATGGTCTAGATGGATGTAAGAATTATACCATGCAACCTGGCTGTGCCTTTAAAGCCAATTGGCACAGCCGAAGATTACTGAGTAAAGGTTCTATAAATGAGAGATCTGCTTGTAAATCCCTGGCTTCTGATCCTGATGAAGGGCTTATACCCAAAACGTCAACTCTCCTGATCCTCAGTCGCTTCCTGACCTGCTGTGCTTTTTCCAGCACCATATTTTACAACTGACTGTCCAACATCTGCAGTCCTACCTTCTCCTAGAAGTACATACAGTCATTGCACAAATTAAATTTAACAGTTCAAATGAATTCCAGTCTCTTCACTTCAACATCTCCCATTTATTCTGAAGTCAGTGTTTCACAATGAAACATGGTTCCACAGCTCATTGCCATTCGGCACACAATTCTTTGTGTAAACAGACATGGGGTGACATATCAGAGTTGTACAGCATCAAAACAAATCCTTTAGTCCAATTTGTCCATCCTATATTAATCTAGTTCCATTTGCCAGCATTTGACCCATCCTTTCAGCTGTATATTAGTGTAGAGTCAAAGCCTGATCCTACAACCCACCCAAAGCCAACATGAGCACTGCCAGACATGGATATGCTGATTGTGCCTTCATCCCCTTCTACAGCCCAAGTCCAGAGGTCAAATGTGGCAAGCCACTCCAAACACCAGCTGAAATAGGGAATCTAGGAACCATTCTATACTTGAGACCTTTACATCCTGTGACTTAATACTTCTGAAAATAATTTCGACACTATCTGCATAGAAACGTACTACTACTAATGATGAGAGGGAGGAACTATTGAGGAGTAGAATCAACTTTCACTTTAGCATTGAACACTTCCAAAAATAGCTTATAATTTTATAGCATCCTGAACATGAAGTGTCCCAGGGTGTTTCACAGGAACATCATGAAATCATCTTTGGCACTGAGTCACCATAAAACTATACCAAGACAGAGTATCAATTATCAGGGAGGCATTGGCCTAGTGGTATTAATTGTTAATCCAGAGACTCAGAATGTTGTGTGGACCCAGGTATCCCAATCTAATGACAACCATTGTCGATGATTGGAAAAACCCATCTGGTTCTCTAATGCACTTCAGAGAGGAAAATGCCATCCTTAGGGTCTGGCCTACAAGTGACTACATTGTGACAGCAACGTGGTGAACTCTTAACTGTGCTCTGGGCAATTAGGCATGGGCGATAAATGCTGGCCTAGCCGGGGGTATCCTCATCCCATAAGAGTAAAAAAAATCTTGGACACAGATGGAGGTTTAAGGAATGCCTTATATAAGGAAAGAACAGCTGACACATTTTCAGAAGAAAATGGAACAGGGCTGAGGCAGCTGATGAGACTGCTTGAAATGATGAAACACTTAAAAATTGTGATGCTCAAAAGGTCAGAATTAGAAAAATGCAGATAAGAATTTATATCGCTAAATCAGAGTTAGGGCAAGGCCCCTTTGATATTTAAAATTCTTGTTTTCACACCCAAAGTGTGGCTTTATCAGGAGCCAATGTAGGTAATCAAGCACAGGATGATGGGTGAACAGGATTTGACATTAGTAAGGACACAGACAGCAGAATTTGGACTATCCCAAATTTACAGAAGGTAGAATTTGGGAGGCTGATGGGGAGTGCATTTAAATAGCTCAGTGTAATAAAGATCTGCACAATGGTTTCAGCTACAGATGAGCAGGATGTTCCAGGTGTGGACAAAAGCAGCTTTGGTGATGGTATAGATGTGGTCAATAGCTCATCTCAGCGTCAAACATGAGAAGGTTGTAAATAGACTGGTTCAGCCTCAACCAGTTGCCAGGGAGAAAGATGAAGTTGGTAGCTTGTGTTATGAAGAGATGGGTATACTGTACCTTTAAGAGAATTATAAGCTAACAGAACTGACATAGCACCAAGTGTTCTGAATAAGGTAACAATGTAACACTTGGTCAAAAGCTAAATTAGCTGGTTGCCTGGAAATGACAAAACAGATTCAAATTAGGCCAATCAGTTTAAATTATACCCTGAAAAATACCAAATTCCAATCAAGTTTGAATTTAGTATACTCTCAATCTTAAAAGCTAATGATAATGCAATGCTTGGGTGTATAAAACAAGGGAAAACTGAACAGTTGGGAGGAGAACTACCAAACTAATGACACCTGCAGACTGCCCAGAGAATAGCTCTCTTAAAAGGTACCTTTATCGATCCGTGACGTGTGAAGCATAATCCTCAAGAAAGATGACACAGGAAGATCCAAATAGAAGATTCGACAGATGGCTGATTTTGAAAACTTGAATTTTTGTTAAATCTTAATTGGGGGGTGGTTTATTGGACTAGTTTTATAGAAGGGAAGATAAAAGAGAGGTTAGAGGAAGGAGTTGTAAATAATTGTTAATTATTCTCTGTTATACTTTAAGAAATAAAGTTATTAATTTTATTTTGAATAGTTCTTGGCACCTCAAATTTTCAGATTACTGTGTTGCTGGTGTAAATTAAGCAGGAAGGTTTACCCAGTGTCGTAACACTTGGGAACAGTTGTAACGGGGACTGATGACATTGCTTAAGTCTTCCTAATATTTAACTGGAGGGAGAATTTCTGCTCACTGAGTAATGGATGGTGGACAAATAGGCTGATAATTTAGAACAGTGAATGAGTTCAGAGCTGACATTTAGGCATAGTGGGAGTAGTCAGCATGTAAACAGTGTGCTTTTGGATGGTGTCAAAGCTCAGCAGACAGATGAGAAATTAGCTGATGTAGCAAAGAACTTTCCCTACAAAACCCCCAAAAAAGTATCATAATCTCAACCTCCCATTCTCTAGTAGTCTAGCATGAGCTGTTCATCCTGTTAGCATGACAATTGCTATCAAAGGCTGTCACCTAGGAAAGTAAACTAGGGTGACAGTTGAATAACCTCATTTCAACCATGGGAGAATCTTCTGCTTACTGCTCTAGAGCTGAACCTCAGTCTGAGTGAAAAGTGAATAAGCTAGCACATTAAGTCTCACAGGCATCATGATTGGTTTAAACCAGTAATGGTCTGAAAAGGATACACAAAGAACCATGCAGTAAAGAACATCCCAATTGCAAGAAGAACTACTGTCAAATGTGGGAAGACAGCAGGGTTGACTGGACTTGTATATCTGGTCATAGCCTCCAGCTCCTAAAAACAAAAATGCATGTGCAATTAATATACCATAGCAGTGATACATTCAGACCTTGTATCAGGCTAGTTAATTATCAAAAAAGGTCATTGGACTATTGAAAGCAGCATTACAAATGGCAACCCAACCCTTAGCTGATATCCATGTACATGTTCAATAATAGTCAATGAATAGGAGTTAGAGATTTACTACACAATGAGACCTTTCAGTGCAATTATTTGGTGGTGACACTATGAACTATCCAGTTTATTCCAATGTTCAAGCTCTTGATTTATATCCCTGTCGATTACAGTACCTCAAGTAAATCTTAAAAGCTTGCAAGTGTTTTCGTCTCCGCTAGCCTTCCAAGCAGTGAGTTCCAAATCTTCACCATTCTCTAGATGAAAAATATTTCCCACAATTCTGTTTCCTATCCTGAATCTACATCCTGATTGTGTCCCTGTTGGTTGAAGGATTCACAGCTTCCTATCCACTATCTAGAGATAAATTTTATACATTTAAATCACATTTCCTCCCAGCTGCCTGCTCTGAAGGAAACAATTCAAGCCTATTTAATCTGCCCAATTAAAATTCTTAAGTCCAGGTGATATTTGCATAAATCTCTTCTGCATCCTCTCTAGTACAAAGACATTTTTCTGAAAAAGATAGCAGCCAGTACTTTAAGTGGTACTCCAACTAGTACCGAACCAGACATTTGAGGTATTCCATTATAACATCCCAGCTCTTACATTCTCTGCCTTAGCTAGCTGAGGATTGCAGCTGTTCAGTGGCAGTTCATCACCATCCTCTCGAGTACAATTTGGATAAACAAATGCTAGCTCAGCCCACAGAGTACAAATGAATTTTTAAAAATTTAAGTACCCCATAAGCCTTCTTGACCATCTTATTGACCTATCCAACCAACTTCATGATGTTTTAGTAAGTTTGCTAAGTTTAGTAAGTATGCTACCATGTATTGTGCATTTCCTTGCCTTGTTAACCTTCCTCAAATGCCTTACCTTACACTTTTTTTGGATTGAATTCCACTTTCCACCATTCCATCCATTCTACCAGTCAACTGATAGCTTCCTTCATTATCAATCACATGACAAACGTAAAATCTACAGGCTTTCTGATCTGACTCCTACATTGGGAGTCAAAAATCATTGGTATTTACCATTAAAAGGAAGGAAATTACCACTTTGCAGAACCTCACTAGAATCAGTCATCCAGTCACAGAAACAAAACTGTTTGCTGCCTCCAAACCGATTTTGACACACCTACTTTACAGCCAATAGACCTTTACTTTTGCAACCAATCTGCCACATACAGCCTTATCAGAAGCTCTCTTCAAATTCATATGAAGAGACACATACCGTCACTGTTACCTCAAAAAATTCAATCAGGTTAGTCAGACACAATCGTTAGTTAACAAATTCACATTGACTTTATTTGCTTAAATCATGACCTTCTAAGTGAAGGACACAGAATTGTTTCCAATTTCCCAGCCTGGGATGTATTTGGTCTAAGCTGAGGATTCCTCTGGAATTTAAACTCCGTTTCTCATTATGGTAAGTTGGTTTAAAGTGTCACATTCCTCCCTCTGATTGCAATGTCTGCATAGGACCTCTCTTGTAAAAACTAAACATTGTAAGAGTGACCAAACCAACGTCCTGCGACTCCAGGTGTACAAGTTACTGAATGGCAACCACCTGAAGGAGCGGCACTCCGAAAGCTAGTGTGCTTCTAATTAAACCTGTTGGACTATAACCCGGTGTTGTGTTATTTTTAACCAACTACATGGTTTATTTATCCATGCGATCTTTATATTCTTCACGACATTAGTGAAATTACCATATCACTATCAGCGTAAACGGGACGGGACCAGCGCGGAGCGGGGGGATCACACTCCCGTCCGCCTCCGGGACGGGACCAGCGCGGAGCGGGGGGTCACACTCCCCTCCGCCTCCGGGACGGGACCAGCGCGGAGCGGGGGGTCACACTCCCCTCCGCCTCCGGGACGGGACCAGCGCGGAGCGGGGGGTCACACTCCCCTCCGCCTCCGGGACGGGACCAGCGCGGAGCGGGGGGTCACACTCCCCTCCGCCTCCGGGACGGGACCAGCGCGGAGCGGGGGGTCACACTCCCCTCCGCCTCCGGGACGGGACCAGCGCGGAGCGGGGGGTCACACTCCCCTCCGCCTCCGGGACGGGACCAGCGCGGAGCGGGGGGTCACACTCCCCTCCGCCTCCGGGACGGGACCAGCGCGGAGCTGGGGGTCACACTCCCGTCCGCCTCCGGGACGAGACCAGCGCGGAGCGGGGGGGGTCAAACTCCCCTCCGCCTCCGGGACGGGACCAGCGCGGAGCGGGGAGGGTCAAACTCCCCTCCGCCTCCGGGTCGGGACCAGCGCGGAGCGGGGTCACACTCCCCTCCATCAGCCCCCGAGTCCGTGTGATTATCAACAGCCGGAGCCCAGCTCGCGGGGCCGGAGACTCACCATCTTCGCTGTTTTTAGGCCACGTACCCATGCGGAAGATGCGTCACACACTAACACCGCAGCACTGCATCCTGGGTCGTGTAGTCTCCTATTTAATAACTCCTTTACGCTTCCACTTCCAGACCAACAGGACACTTTAATATTTTGAAAACAACACAGAATTCGAACCTGAGCAGCAAATGATATTCGTCGTTCCGCCTAACTGTGAATGACTACAATTCCCATGGGTCACTGCGGCATGTGCGCATGCGCATCCTGCGTGAGCGGTGACTGATCACGTGGGTATCTCTCCCTGATACAGAGAGCCCAGACTGTCACTCAGACTGAACTGAGAGGGAGTTTGTAGACATTATTAGAGCATGGACATAAATGTTCCCTGGTGTCTGTCAACACCCTAAAGTAGGTTAATAGATAAGTAGGGGAAGAGTGTACCCAATGTTGCCTACATCCTGATGCCATCTTTGTGTGCAGCTGTATTAGGCTGTGTGTAAATCCTCAGTGCGCAAAAACCAAGTATCAATACATATTGGAGTTCTACTTGTCCCCGATGTTAAGGCCTTGTTGCCATGGAATGCTACAACAAGTTAGACCATTCGACACCACCTGTCCTTTTTTGAGAAATTTGTAAAGATAAACACTTGACCATAAGTCCATCAGGAAGTGGTCAGCACATGGTGTCCTCGAGATCCTGCAGGAACAGCAGGGGTGGATCTTATTAAGTTGTTTCCTGAGCAGACTGTCAAACTCAATTGGAAGAACTTTCGCCAGAACTTTCCAACAAGTACCAAGACATCACTTGACAGGTAGTGAGAAGGGCACTACCTGTGAGATCCTTCATATATGCTCAGACTCTCTATGCCTTGGCACATTCCCCTTGAAGCAGCTATGAGTGGGTTGAGACTGTCACACCTCATACTGGAAGGATGTCTGATGAGAGATGTAATGGTTTTTTGTCAAGGTTTGTCCCGAGTAACTCTGTGATATAGGACTCTGTGCTTTACGGTCTGTTCCCTGACACCCACAACAAGAGAAACATTTACTGCATCTGGAGGACCATCAACTTGGTCCTTTGATCTGCCCAAAGCTTGTTGGTCTTCCAGTGCATGGAGTTGACCTGACTGAGTGTTGTGGACTGGCATGTTCCAAGATCCAGCTCTATGTGCTGAGGGACACACTTAAAGCTTCGAGCAGCTCTAAGGCGCAGTAGGGCAAGACTACCATCTAAGGTCTTTCTGTCAAAGTACCTTGCAGGTCTGTTCAGTTATCAGACCCTTCTGGTGCCTCAAATTATAGGATAGAGTTTATGGAAAGGGTTAGCAATCAAACTTCAAAGTACTGGACAAATGAATGGCAGTGAGAAGAGGGACGGTTAATACAGAACTGAAAGTGTTATATCTGAAGTTCAAAGAATAAGATAAATGAGCTTTTGGCACAGATTGAAATTATATTGTAAATTTGCTGGCTGAGCTGGTAGGTCTGTTCTCAGATGTTTCAGCACCATGCTAGGTAACATCGTCAGTGAGCCTCCAGTGAAGCATTAGTGCTCTGCCCTGTTTGCTGTTTCTATCTCAGTTTGTTGTGGTAGTGATAGCATTTCCAGTTCTGTTTCTGAGGGGTTGGTAAATGGGATCCAAATCGATATGTTTGTGAATGTAGTTCTGGTTTTAATGCCAGGCCTCCAGGAAATCCTGTGCATGGGTTTATTTAGCCTGTCCCAGGATGGATGTGTTGTCCCAGTCGAACTGGTGTCTCTCTTCGTCTGTGTGTATGGATACCAGTGATCGTTGGTCATTTCTTTTTTGGCAAGTTGGTGCTCATGTATCCTGGTGGCTAATTTCCTGCCTGTCTGTCCAATGTAATGTTTGTTGCAGTCCATGCAGGGTATTTTGTACATGACATTCATTCTGCTGGTTGTTGGTACAGGGTCCTTTACGTTCATCAGGGGCTGTTTCATTGTGGTGGTAGGTTTGTGGGCAACCATGATGCCTAGGGGCTGGAGTAGTCTGGTCATCATCTCTGAGGTCTCTTTGATGTATGGCAGGTTGACTCGAGTCTCTGCATGTGTTGTGTCCTCTTGTTTAGGTTTGTTGTGTAGGAATTGGTGGACTGTGCTTATAGGGTACCCATTGTTCCTGAATACATTGTACAGGTGTTTTTCCTCAGCTTTCATAGTTCCTGAGTGCTGCAGTGTATTGTGACTCATTTAAAAAATGTTCTGGTGCAGCTCCATTTGGGCGTGTTGGAATAGTTGTTCCTATAGTTAAGTATCTGATCAGTGTGTGTGTGGCTTTCCTGTAAACACTGGTCTGCAGCTCTCCATTGGCTTTTCGTTTTACTGCAATGTCTAGGAAAGAGAGCCTGTTGTTTCTTCCTCTTTAGTGAACTTCATAACGGTAAGGATGTTGTTCAGGTTTGTGGGTTTCTTCAAATCTGTTGTGTTTTGTGATGACAAAGCTTTCATCCACATAGCGGACCCAAAGTTTGGGCTGATCGTGGGAAGAGCTGTTCGTTCTAACCTCTACATAATTGTTCTGCTATTAGTGATCCCATAGGTGTCCCATTGATATGTTTGTAGGTCTTGTCGTTGAAGGAATGAAGTCAATAGTGAGGCACAGGTCTATTAGTTTTAGAATGCTGTCCTTGCTGATGGAGTGGGTGTTGTCAGGTGTTTGTGTCCTTGGTTCGTCTGGCAGTGAGGCCAGTGTTTTTTGGCTCAGGTGGTGTTTAATAATGTGAGTAGGGTGGTCACGTCAAAGGACAACCATGACCTTATCGTCCTCTACCTTGGTCTCTTTGATGATGTTCAGGAATTCCTGGGTGGAGTGGATGGAGTAGGTTGAGTCTTCTACTGGGTGTTTCAGTTTGCGTTGCAATACCTTTGTTAGTCTGAATGTCGGGTTGCTGGGAAGTGAGACTATGGGTCTGAGGAGGGTCCCCTTGTTTATGTAATCCTTAGAAATGGGGTGTGTTGGATCCTTCAGGTTTCATTCTTTGGAGAGCTGGCTTGTTAATTTCACTGTCTTGTGAAGTTTCCTCCGGGTTGCTGTAATGCAGTTTTCTAGCTGTGGAGTCAGGTCCATCGCCACCTGTTGGTAGGTATTGGTATCTGGAAGTAGTATGTTTGCTTTATCAATGTGTTGTGATCTGTTCAGGATGATGATCATGCACCCTTTGTCTGCCGGTAGGATTAAATACTTCTGTCTTTTCTGAGTTCGTCGAGGGCTTTCCCTTCCATTATGTTGAGGGTGTTCCCTTCTTTCCTTCTGCTTAGTTTTGGTGCTACTGTCTGTCTGATGGCCTGCTGGATTTCTTCCATAAGTCCATTGTCTTTCAGGGTGGATTCCAGTGCTGCTAGGAAGTTCTTTTTGTCTGCGTCCCTTTGGTTGAAATTGGCAGGTATTTCATGGTGGGCAGTGTTGAAACTTTATTGCTGGAACAGCACAGCAGGTCAGGCAGCATCCAGGGAACAGGAGATTCGACGTTTCGGGCACAGGCCCTTCTTCAGGAATCCTGAAGAAGGGCCTGTGCCCGAAACGTCGAATCTCCTGTTCCCTGGATGCTGCCTGACCTGCTGTGCTGTTCCAGCAATAAAGTTTCAACTTTGATCTCCAGCATCTGCAGACCTCACTTTCTCCTTTCATGGTGGGCATCACAGAGACGTGGCTGCAAGAGGATCAGGTTTGTGAGTTGAATATTCAAGGATATACATCCTATTGAAAAGATAGGCAGGTGGGCAGTGGTAGTGGGGTTGCCTTATTCGTTAGAAATGAAATTAAATCAACAGTAAGAAACAAAGTACAGTCAGATGGTGCAGAATTTGTGTGGTTAGTATTGAGGAACCTCCAAACAGTAGTCGAGCTGGGGCACGAGATACATCAGGAGACCAAAGAGATGTGTAGGAAAGGCAAAGTTACAGTGATCATGGGGGATTTCAATTTGCAAATGGATGGAGGAAATCAGGTTGGCAGTGGATTGCAAGAAAAGGAATTTGTAGGATGTTGACAAGATGGCTTTTTGGAGCAGTTTGTGGTGGAGGTCATTAGGGAACAAGCAATACTGAGTTTAGTGTTGTGCCACAAGGCAGACTTGACAAGGGAGCTTAAGGTGAAGGAACCCTTAGGAGGCAGTGATCATAATATGATTGAATTTACTCTGCGTAATGGTATTACAACTGAATAAAGGGAACTATGGAGGAGCTGGGTAGAATTGACTGGGAGAGGAGCTGAGCAGGTAGACACTGGAACAGCAATGGCAGGAGTTTCTGAGAATAACTCAGGAGACTCAATAGAGATTCAACCCGAGGAAAAAGAGGCGTGGTATAGGGATATAGGGAGGATGAGGCAACCATGGCTGACCAGGGAAGTCAGGGAAAGCATAAAAGCAAAAGAGAAAGCATATAATGTTGCAAAGAGCAGTGGGAAACCAGAGGATTAAGAAACTTACAAAGACCAACAGAGGGCAACAAAAAATGAAATAAGGAGGGAGAAGGTTTAATAGCCAGTAAGCGAGTCAATAATAAAAAGGGAGGCTGTAAAAGTTTCTTTAGATATATAAAGGGCAAAGGAGAGGCAAAAGTGGACATTGGGCCACTGGAAAATGATGCTGGAGAGATTGTAGTGGGGAACAAGGAAATGGCTGAGGAACTGAATAATTACTTCATGTCAGTCTTCACAGTGGAAGACACAATTAAATCCCAAAACTTCAAGAGACTGAGAGAGCAGAGCTGAGTATGGTGGCCATCACCAAGGAGAAGGTGCGAGAAAAACTGATTGGCCTGAAGGTGGATAAATCACCTGGACCAGGTGCACTACACCCTAGATTTCTGAGGGAGATAGCTGAAGAGATAGTGGAGGCATTAGTGGTGATCTTTCAGGAATCACTAGAATCAGGGAGGGTCCTAGAGGATTGGAAAATCACTGATGTGACACTCGCGTTTAAAAAGGGAGTATGGCAAAAGACCGAAAATAACAGACTGGTTAGCCTAACCTCAGTCATGGGTAAGATCCCAGAATCCATTGTGAAAGATGAGATTTCTGAATACTTGGAAATATATAGTAAAACAGGGCAAAGTCAGCATTGTTTCACCAAGGAGAGCTCATGCCAGACAAATCTGTTAGAGTTCTTCGAGGAAGTAACGAGCAGGTTAGACCAAGGAGAACCAATGGATGTTATCTACTTGAACTTCAAGAAGCCCTTTGACAAGGTGCCGCACAGTAGGCTACTGAATAAGGTAAGGCCCCATGGCGTTAGAGGCAAGGTGCTAGTATGGATAGAAGCCTGGCTGTCTGGTAGAAAGCAGAGAGTGGATATAAAAGGGTCCTTCTCAGGATGGCAACTGGTGACAAGTGGTGTTCGACAAGGCTCAGTGTTGGGACAACAACTTTTCATTTTATACATTAACAATCTAGATGGAGAAACTGAGGGTATTCTGGCTAAGTTTACAGACGATACATAGATAGGTAGAGGGACAGGTAGCATTGAAGAGGCGGGGAGGCTGCAGAAGGATTTGGACAGGTTAGGAGACTAGACAAAGAAGTGTCAGATGGAGTACAATGTGGGAAAGTGTGAGGTCATGTACTTTAGTAGGAAGAATACAGGCATGGATTATTTTCAAAATGGAGTGAAAATTCAGAGGCCTGAAGGGCAAAGAGACATGGGAGTTTTTTTTTTTTTTTTTTTTTTCATTAGATTAGATTACTTACAGTGTGGAAACAGGCCCTTCGGCCCAACAAGTCCACACCGACCCGCCGAAGCGCAACCCACCCATACCCCTACATCCACCCCTTTAACCTAACACTACAGGCAATTTAGCATGGCCAATTCACCTGACCCGCACATCTTTGGACTGTGGGAGGAAACCGGAGCACCCGGAGGAAACCCACGCAGACACGGGGAGAATGTGCAAACTCCACACAGTCAGTCGCCTGAGTCGGGAATTGAACCCGGGTCTACAGGCGCTGTGAGGCAGCAGTGCTAACCACTGGGCCACCGTGCCGCCCACTCTAGTCCAAGATTCTTTCAAGGTAAACTTGCAGGTTGAATTAGTAGTTAGGAAGGCAAAAACAATGATGCCATTTATTTGGAGAGAACTTGAATATAAAAGCAGGGATGTACTTCTGATGCTCTGTAAAGCTGTGGTCAGACCACATTTGGAGTATTGTGTGCAGTTTTGGGCCCCGTATCTCAGGAAGGATGTACTGGCCCTGGAGCGTGTTCACAGGAGGTTCATGAGAATGGTTCCAGAACTGAAAAGCTTAACATATGAGGAATGCTTGAGGACTCTGGGTCTATACATAATGGAGTTTAAAAGGATGAGGAGGGATCTAATTGAAACATAAAGAATACTGAATGGCCTGGACAGTGTAGATGTTGGGGAGATGTTTCCATTGGTCGGAGAATTTAGGACTCGAGGGCACAGCCTTAAAGACCTTTTAGAACAGAGATAAGGAGAAACGTCTTCAGCCAGAGAGTGATGAATCTGTGGAACTTACTGCCACAGAAGGCTGTGGAGACCAGGTCATTCAGTATATTTATGACTGAGATAGGTAAGTTCCTGAGGATCAAGAGGAGAAAGCAGGTGAATGGGGTTGAGAAAGTTATCAGCCATGATTGAATGGCAGACCAGGCTCAATGGGCTGAATGGTCTAATTTCTGCTCCTATGTCTTATTGCCTTAGGGTCTTAACTTTCAAGGATCCCTTTATCTCTGCATTAACAATATTCATAGGCTCTGCTTCTAGTAGCTTTTCAGAAAAAGAGTTTCAAAGACTATCAATGCTCTAAGAGAAAATAAAGGTTGCTTAATCTGTTTTAAATGGGTGTGTTCTTATTTTTAAGTAGTGACGCCCTATTTCTAGATTCTGCTGTAAGAGGAAACATGCTCTCCATATCTCCCCTGTCAAGACCCCCCGAGATCTGACATGGTTCAATCAAATCATTTCTTAATTTTCTAAACTTGCAGACACAAGGCTGTCCTGTCCAAATTTTCCTCATAAAACAACCCAAGAACAATTTATATCCTTCTTTCGTACTGCGAACATTACAGCAGACACGTTCTGGCTGCAACATAACCTCCCTACTTCTGTAAACCAAAGCAAAGAACTGCAGATGCTGGGAATCTGAAACCAAAACAAAAAGTGCTGGAGAAACTCAGCAGGTCTAGCAGCATCTGTAGACAGAGAAACAGAGTCCGGTGACTTCATCAGAACAGAAGAGCGAAGAGCCACTGAACTTAAAACATTAACTTAATTCCTATCTCTATAGATGCTGCCAAACTTCCTGAGATTCTCAAGCACTTTATGGTTTTGCTTAGTACTTTTTGTGTCCAATTCTCCATGATAAATCGTAACATTCAATGAGTGTTCCTAATTATTTGCTCTGCTTACACATTTTTTTTTTGCAATTCATGCTCAAGGATACCCAGATCCTTCTGCACTTTGGAGATCTGCAATCTGTCCCCATTTAGATAATTTTTAAAATTCTTCCTGCCAAAATGGACAATTTCACATTTTCAAACATAATAGTTCATTTGCCCACCGACATCTTTGCCCATTCACGTAACCTATCTATATATCGTTGCAACATCCTTACGTCCTTTTTACAATTATTTTCTTTTGCAAAGAAGAAGTGAAACTCAAGTTTTGCTCATAAGCATATGCTTTGGTGTAAATACTACTGTATTAAAAGAGGTTAAATGTGACTGTGAAATGCCAGTGAGACCCAGTCTACACAGGAAGCAAAGCTTTCTCATTTGATCTTGCTCTCTCTTGCAGCTTGATGGTACAATGAAGCCACGCTAAGATTAGAAGCTCATTCTCTCCTTATCTTAGCAGACTCTAAATATTCTTTAGCAGCAAAAATATTATATGGCAGCAGCTAGTGAAAGAACATTATGGAAAAATCTCCACCATTAGCAAAATTCTTTTACATGTTTCAGGTTCCAATCAAGCAGATGTATAGCTGAATTTGAACCAAAATTTTACAAGGTATTGCACCACACCTGACCTCACTGCGAGGTGAGGCAGAGAACAAGCCAGCACACTATTGTGTGCAATGCATGACTGTGCCACTATCCTCGTCCGGTTAAGGATTGATGAAGAAAACTCGGCATACAAGAGGGTTTAAAAAGCTCTTGGAAGCCTCATACAATGTGCAAAACAGCTATCATGGTTGAGAGAGCTCCATTTAATAAGTGTACCCTGTGACAAGAGGGAAGTATTTGTACCTTTATCAAAGATCTGTACAGAGAACTGAGAAAAGACAACTAAAAAGACAAACTACTTGTGGACAGCATTGTTGTTGAGTCTTAGGTGAAGTGTTGTCTCACCACCTGCAGTTAGGTGGTGACTTACCAAGAACAAAGGCATTCAAATGAGCACACAGGCTGCCAGGAAGGAAAAAAGCAATCTTTGACAGGGAGAATAATGACCGATTAATTGGAATATGCTAAGTTTAAAAGCAGAGAAGTGACTGTACAGAATGAGTATGCATCAAGTACCTCAGCTTGCTTAATTGGGAAAAGACACAGCTACAAAAATTGTCTCACTAAAGAGATACTATTGAACTAGTTGAAGAGATCTTCAACATTGTTGTTGGGCAGAATGCAATTATGGCCATAACTCACTTAAAATCCGTGACTGGTGATGCAATTTAACATGATGATGCCTAGATTAAGCTGACATTAACAATCATGTGGAAACTTCAAGTAGTAGAACAATCTGGATTCTCAACCATTTTGCACAGGATTACATTTTATACAGCTCTCTCCAAAACTTTGATTGACTTCTCTTCCCACAATCAGTCCTGGTGCAAGAAATGGCAAGTAACAATTATCTGCTACAAGCTAAGCTGCCTACTTGAACTAAGTTATATATTTTGAATCAGTAGTAATATATTAAATGCTGCCTGATCAGACAAACATCAAAGTGTAAATGTTTGAAGATTTATTTTTTAATTGATGGTTGTCTTAATGCTTATTGAAAGAGATGTCAAGAAAAACTAGTGTACATGATAATGGTATAGAGTTATAGAGTTGTACAGGACAGAAACAGAACCTTTGATCCAATTTGTCCATGTCAACCCAATACCCCACATGTATCTAGTCCCATTTGCCAGCATTTGACCCCTATCCCTCCAAACCCTTCCCATTTATATATCCGTCCACATGCATTTTAAAATGCTGTAGTTGCCCCAGCCTCCACCACTTCCTCTGGCAGCTAATTCCATACATGTACCACCATCTGCATGAAAATGTTGGCCCTTAGATCCCTTTTAAATCTTTCCCCTCTCAATTTAAACTTATGCTTTCTAGTTCTGGACTTCTCCACCTTGTCTATTTACCCTATCCATTCATGCCACTCGTGATGTTATAAACATTTATAAGGTCACCCCTCAGCCTCCGATGCTCCAGGGAAATCAATTCCAATCTTTTCAGCCTCTGCATTAGTTCAAACCATCCAACCTTGACAACATCCTTGTAAATCTTTTCTGAATCCTTTCAAGTTTCACAACAACTTTCCGATAGGAAGGAGACCAGAATTGAACGCAATATTCCAAACTTGGCCTAACCAATGTCCTGTACAGCCACAACATGACCTCCCAACCCCTTTTCTCAATGCACTGACAAATAAAGGCAAACATATCAAACACTCTCTTCACCACCCTGTCTACCTGTGACTACCCTTTCAAGAAACTATGAACCTGCACCCCAAAGTCTCTTCGTTCCGAACACTCCCCAGGACCTCACCATTAAATGTAAAAGTCCTGCTCTGATCCTATATTCACATCCAGATCATTTATATAAATGATAAAATAGCAGTGGACCTAGCACAGATCTTTGCAGCATTTGAATTCTTTGAGGATGAAACGTTCAGGTTAGATCAAGTAGACTAAACGGATGTTATCTACGTGGACTTCAAAAAGCCCTTTGACAAGGTGCCGCACAGGAGGCTACTAAGATAAGGGCCCATGGTGTTAGAGGCAAGGTACTATCATGAATAGAAGCCTGGTTGTCTGGTAGAAAGCAGAGTGTGAGGATAAAGGGGTCCTTCTCAGGATGGCAGCTGGTAACAAGTGGTGTTCGCAAGGCTCAGTGTTGGGAGAACAATTTTTTGCATTATACATTAACGATCTAGATGAAGGCTCTGAGGGTATTCTGGCTAAATTTGCAGATGATATAAAGATAGGTACAGAGAAAGGTAGCATTGAGGAGGTGAGGAGGCTGCAGAAGGATTTGGACAGGTTAGGAGTGTGGGCAAAGAAGTGGCAGATGGCGTACAACACGGGAAAGTGTCAGGTTGTGCACTTTGGTAGAAAGAATAGAGGCATGGACTACTTTCTAAATGGGGAGAAACTTCAGAAGTCTGAAGTGAAAAGAGACTTGGGAGTTCTCATCCAGGATTCTTTCAAGATAAACTTGCAAGTTGAATCAGTAATTAGCAAGGCAAATACAATGTTGGCATTTATTTTGAGAGGATTTGGTTATAAAAGTAAGGATGTACTTGTGAGGCTGTATAAGGCTCTGGTCAGATCACATTTGGAGTATTGTGTGCAGTTTTGGGCCACATATCTCAGGAAGGCCCTGGAGTGTGTTCTGAGGAGGTTCACAAGAATGATCCTAGAAATGAAAAGCTTAACATATGAGGAACATTTGAGGACTTTGGATTTATATTCGATGAGTTTAGAAGGATGAGGGGGGCGTCTAATTGAAACATACAGAATACTGAATGACCTGGACAGAGTGGATGTAGGAAGATGTTTCCATTGGAGAGACTAGGACCCGAGGGCATAGCCTTAGAGTAAAGGGAAGACCTTTTAGAATGGAGATAAGGAGAAACTTTTTCAGCCAGAGAGTGGTGAATTGATGGAATTCATTGCCACAAAAGGCTGTGGAGGCCAAGTCATTGAGTGTATTTAAGACTAAGATAGATAGGTTCTTGAGTATCAAGGAGATCAATGGGAGAAAGCACGAGAATAGGGTTGAGAAATATATCAGCCATGATTGAATGGCAGAGCAGACTCGATGGGCTAAATGGCCTAATTTCTGCTCCTTTATCTTATGGTCTTATGGCACACTGCTGGTCACAGGCCTCCAGTCCGAAAAGCAACCCTCCAACATCACCCTTGATGAAGATGATCAAATTAAGGGAAAAGCACATAAAAGAGAAACTGAGTTTTGGCTACAAAGGGATACAGTTGAATGTGAATTAAATCTTTTTTTTATTATTGTGTAGCTCTTGCTGAGACTGAAGAGCATGTGCATTAACAGTGATATTGCTTGTAAATATAGTTACAAATATTTACTAATGCTAATTATTTTTATGAAGAAATATATTGGTTTCCAGAAATTAACCAGAAAATGAAGTACAACTTTTTTCTTAAATTCCAAAAATTGCCTTAGTATTATTGCATGATAGCAATAATTGGCAGTGTATTAGTTACAACTGCCAATTAATTACACTATTCTGATAAATCAGTACATTGTGATAATACTATTTCAGAATGGTCACTAAATAAAGTGTGCAATCAAAGTACAGATTTCCTTTTAATGTTCAATAGGTGTCTTACTATTGTGTGCATGCACATAGTGCGTTGGTGTCAGCAAACATTTGATGTTTTATTCATTTATTTGTTTATGGGATGGGGCACTACCACCAAAGTTTTATTAAACCACTAAAGTCCTTGGGGCTGGAGGTACACCTATAGTGCTGTTAGTGAGCAAGTTCCATGACCTTGACCCAGAAATGGTGCAGCAACCAAGTTCCAAGTCACAAAATGATGTGACTTGGAGGGGAACGTGCAGTTGGCAGGATTCCTATGTGTCAGCTGCTTTTATTTTTTATGTTGCTAAGGATGGGATTTGGAAGGTGCTGTGCAAAGAACGCTGTCGAGTTGCTTCCAATGGTGTGTGGGGTACCAATCCAACAAATAGTTTTTTTTCTTAGGAGGCTGGAGGTGTTGATGGAGTTGTACTGATCCAGGCAATTGGTGAGTTTTCTCTCACGCTCCTGATTTGAGTTGCACTGGGAAACAGGAGGTGAATTAATTCCCAGTCTCTGACTTGCTCGTAGCTACAGTATGTATGTGGCAGGTCTAGTACAGTTTCTGTCGATAGTAACCCCCAGGGTGTTGATAGTGGGGATTCAGTGATGGTTAAGCCATTGAATGTCAAGTGGAGTTAGATCCCCCTTGTTGGGAATAATTACTGTTTGCCATTTGCATGGTGCAAATGTTACTTATGATTAATTGAAACCTGAATGTTTTCATGGTCTTACTGCTTATGGGCATAGGCTGTTTTCTTATATAAGAATTGCAAATGGAATTCAGCATAACAATCTTCAGTAAATATCCTTGCTTCTAGCCTTATGATGAAGAAAATGTTATAGATGAAGCAGCTGAAGACAGTTGAGCCTATGACATTACCCTGAGGCACTCCTGTAGAGATGTTCTGGGGCTGAGATGATTGACCTACAGTATCTACAGTTATCTTCCTTTGTGCCAGGTATGACTCCAACCAGAGAAGAATTTCCCACTAATTCCCTTTGACTCTAGCTTTGCTCGGACTCCTTAATACCATGCCCAGTCAAATGCTGCCTTTGGTTTCAAGGCCAATCATGCTCAAGCCACCTCTGGAATTCGGCTCTTTTCCCCATGTTTGGACAAAGACTGTAATAAAACTTGAAGTGATGTGGGCTTAGCAGATCCCAACACCAATTGGTGAGTAGGCTATTGCTGAATAAGTGCCACTCTGATAGCACTATAGACAACACCTTCCATTATATTGTTGAAGATTAGGAATTAATGGGCTGTTAGTTGGCTGGATTGGTTTATCTTTTTTTTGTGGGCAGGACATACTGTACCTGGGCAATTTTCCACATTGCCAGTTTTGTTGTTGCATTGGAACAGACTGGCCAGGGATAAAGCTCATTCTGGAGCACATTATTTCTGTACTGCAGCAAGGCTATTGTCAGAGCCCAAAGCTTCTGAATCCCGTGCCTTCAGCTCTGTCTTGAGTTCACCTGAATGACTCAAACTGTCTGACGATCAGCATCTGTGATGCTGTGGGACAGCTCAGGAGGAGGCTGTATGGATCATACATGCATCACTTCTGGGTGACAATAGCTGCAAAGCCTTCAGCCTTGTCTTTTGCACTTGACCTGCTGGGCTCTCCCGTCATGATGAATGAGGATATTTGTTGAGTTGCCTCTCTGGTGAGCTGTTTAATTACCCACCACCATTCACAACTGGATGTTACAGGACAGGAGATATGTTTATCTGATATGTTGGTTGTACATTGTTTTATATGTAGTATACTGTTTCCACTGTTTAATAAGCACATATTCCTGCCATAGAGCCATACAGCATTTAAACAAGCCCATCGGTCCGCCATGTCTATGCTGACCAGCAAACACCAAACTACACCAATCCCATCTACCTGCACCTGGTCCATAGCTTACTGTGCCCTGGTATTTTCAGCCCTTATCCAGACATTTTTTAAATGTTGTGAGAGTATCTGCCTCTACCACCTTCTCCTTCTTAATCTTAACATGTTCCAGAACCTCACCATCCAACTGAAATCACCAGCCACAATGTCTTTCACCTCTATGAATACAGATGAGAAGTATTCATTTAAGATCTTATCCAGGTTGCACCTTTGGTCTCTAAAATGTCCCACTCTTTCCCTAGTAATCCTCTTATTTTTGGTATATTTATAAAAAGCCTTAGGATTTTTCTTGACCCATCTGCCAAAGTTATTTTGTGGCTCCTCTTTGCCTTCCTAATTTCCTCTTTAAGCAACCTCCTATACTCTCTATGTTATTGAAGGGACTCCTCTGTTTTTAATCCGCTGTACCAGACATATGTTGCTTTCGATTCTTTGCAAAATTCTCAATATTCCTTGATGCCCTGGACCTGCAGCCTTTGTCCCTTACTCTTAGAGGAACTCACTGGTCCTGAATTCTCATCATACTATCTTTTAATAGGTTCCCACTTTCCAAATGTACCTGCAAGTAGCTGCTCCCAGTCTATGCTTGCCAGATCTTGTCTACCAATATTGAAATCAGCCTTCTGCCAATTTTGCACTATCTTTTGCACTATCCTTATCCCTTTCCATTATGACTTTGAAACCTACAAAATGAAGCTCACTATCCCCAAAGTGCCCATGCACTGACACTTCAACCACTTGACTGGCTTCATTTCCTAACATTAGGTCTAGCACTGCCCCATCTCTAGTAAGACTATGTTCTGGGACAAAAAAGCTCTCCTGGATGTACTTTAAAAAATTCCAGCCCATCAGATCCTTTCACAGTAATGGGATCCCAGTTAATGTTTGGAGAGTCCCTACAACTATAACCCTGTTTCTCTCACTCCTTTCTGTGATTTGCTGAAGTAACTGCCCCTCTATCTTCTTCTGGCTGTTGAGAGGCCTATAGTATAATCCCAGCAAGGTAATCATCCCTTTTTTATTTCTAAGCTTGGCACAGATAGACTCATTTGAAGATTCTTCTATGACATACTCCATTATTACTGCAGTGACCGTGTCACTTATCAATAATGTAATGCCCATCTCTCTTTACCTCTACTCCAAATCCTGCTTGAAACTTCTGTACCCTGGAATGATGAGCTGTCAGTCCTGTCCTTCCTTCTACCGTGTCTCAGCAACTGCAACATTATGATATGCCCACATGCTGATCGATGCTCTGAGTTCATCTGCCTTACCAGTAAAGTTCCTTGCATTCAAACAGATAAAATATAGCTTTCCAGATCTCCTATGTGCTATATCCTACCCATGTCTTCTCCACCTATTGGACTGTCCTTGCATTCCTTCTATATTTCCTTGGGCCTTGTTCCTGACTTTATACGTATTCTGTGCCCCTTCCCCCTGCCAAATCAGGTTAAAGATCCCTAGCATTATGAGCAAACTCCGCAGGAAGGATATTGGACCCATTCCAGTTCATGTGCAACCCATCCAGTCTTTACACACCTCACCTCGCCCAGAAGCTGTCCCAATTATCCAAAAATCTAAAGCCTTTCCTCCTTCACCAACCCTTTAGCCACATGTTCATCTGATCTATCTTTCTATTCCTATACTCAGGACGTAATTCAGAGATTATAACCTTAATAGTCTTCCTCTTTAATTTACTACCTAACTCTCTAAATTTCTGCTACAGGACCTCATTTTTTAAAAACCATGTCGTTGGAACTGACACGTACCACAACTGTTGGTTTTCACCTTCCCCTTTCAGAATGCCCTGCAAGTGGTCTGAGACATCCCTGACCCTGGCACCAGGAAGGCAACATACGATTCGAGAATCTTGTTTGTTGTAGCTTCAAATGCCGTTTGAAAATAAACCTGCATAAACTCTCCTCCATATCCACTGTTAAGAAATCTCAACTAAAAACATCACACATTTACTCATTCATGCTCCGTTATATGAGATCATATATATATATATATATATATATATATAAGAGAAACAGAAGCAAAATATATGAGGGTGGGAATTTCAGAGCTTAGGACCTGTGGGCAACTGAAGGCAAGGCCATCAGTGACTAAGAGAAGAACACTGAGTATGTGCAAAAGGCCAGAATAGGAAGATCACAGAAACACACATACACACACAAAACTCCTCACATGTGTCCTCAGAAGTCATCTAATTTTCCAAATCTTCATTAATTAGAAAAGCTCTTGAAGAAGATAATGGAATGTAAAAGTAATGAATAATTCTGCAAAGTTGTCTAAATTAAAATGAAATCAGAATGACTGTGAGCTTTTAATATGATGAGTTAAGTGCACAGCCTCACTAAGCTTCTTCTTTGGGAGTAGGCATTATTTGTGTTCCTGAAGCACTGCAACGATTATTAGTTCTGCAGCTTTAATTTTGAACTTATATTGTTTCACCATTGGTGTGCCATTCTGCCCCAGTGTGTCTTATTGACGCAATTTAATAGATTAGGCAGCAGGTTATGTTGGACAAAATTAAAATATTGTGGATGCTAAAAGGTCACTGACCTAAAATGTTTGCTTTATTTCTCTCTTTCCTGGATTTTGTAGAGACTGAACGTGCTGAACATTTATTTCAAGACATTGGCTCAGTACATCAGAGCTGACACTAGGTGGCAGCAGATGGGTGCTTGATGGTTTCAGTCTCAAATACTGTTGCGAGAGTCCTTGCGTTACGTGTTGACACTAGGTGACAGTAGAAGTGTGCAGCATATCAGAGCAGCTGTCAGAATGTGTCATGCAGCAGAACTCCGTTCCCTTCAAGGTTAGGTGTGGGTGCAAGTATTAAAATGGAAGAAACTTCCACCTCAGGGCAGGGCAGTTTACCTCACATAATCATATTTATGGGTACGTATCCATGCGTAAGTAAAACACTAGATTTTTATGGGCAGCAGGATCTGAAGTGATAAGATGAGAAGATATAAGAGCGGAGGTGGGCCATTCAGTCCATCAAGTCTGCTCCATATTCAATACGATTATGGCTGATCTGATTATCCACTTTCCTGTTTTTTGCCCCATAAACCTTGATTCCTTTTCTGATTGAAAATCTACCTTGAATGCATTCAAGTAAACAGACAGGAGGCTGGAAAAATACAGCAAGCCAGTCAGCATCAGGAGGTGGAGAAGTCGACGTTTTCAGCGTAATGAAACCTCTACAGTTGTCTGCAGTAAAGAATTCCACTGAATCATCAGCCTCCCAGAGACGAAATTCCTTCTCATCTCTGACCTAATTGAGCAACCCCTAACTCTAGGATTATGCCCTCAGACCTTTGATTGTCTCACAAGAGGAACCAACCTCTCAGTATCTATCTCAGTACTTAGAATCTTGGAGAACGTGAGGACTGCAGATGCTGGAGAGTCAGTGTCGAAAAGTGTGGTGCTGGAATGTTTTAAAAAATTCTCAAGGTCAGGTTCGTAGGAGAGTAGTCTGACACAGAACAAACGACCAAGAGGCGAGTCTGCTAGAATATGGGCATTTTATTCCCCGCAGCGTCGCCAGAACGGGTCTGGCTTATACTCACTCTACATGTTACCAAAACTGGGAGCCGTCAGTTCTCGTAGAGCGGTTGCCAACAACCCACGCTCGGCGGTTAAACGTAACCCCGGAGCAGACTCACCGAACTGGAGACTTTTCCAGCTGATATACTCTTTTCCAGATATAAACATTCATGTGAACAGCAGAGCAAGGCTAAAAAACACATTCCATTCTGGTTACATACAGATAAGAAGATTCACACGGGACTAAGCAACACCTCCATTCCGGTTAGATTCACACATGTATTGGGACATAATTTTTAACCGTTTCACCACATTCCACTGCTTGGAATTTTACACCACATTTGTTACATTATGATTATTGGGACATAATTTTACACCACATTCCACTGCTTGGCCCAATACATGTGTTACATTATGCTTAATTCAGTTCAATTCGTTTCAGTTAATTTCAGTTCAGTCAATTCAGTGTAATTCAATTCAGCTCAGTTCAGGTCTGTTCAGTTCAATTCAATTGTGTTCAATTCAGTTCCGTCCATTTCAATTCAATTTAGCTCAGTTCCATTTTGTTCCGTTCAATTTGATTCACTTCAGTTCCACTCAGTTCAGTTCAGTTCAATCCCATTCAATTCTGTTAACTCCGCTTCAGCTTTTTGGACATGCCCACATCCTCCGCTGTACCCCAGGCAAGGGGTTCTTCGGCAGGACTGGGATCCTTTCTCAAACAAACTGCCACGTACATGCCCACATCCATGCCATCCCGGGACGGTCGGGACCTCCACAGTTTGTTCTTCTGGTTTCTTAGTCTTTTTCCAAAACATTGTTCTGTATCAAAATCTCTCCTCAATTGCGATTGACCCTGCTCGACTACGCCAAATGTTTTAAAAAATTCTCAAGGTCAGGTTCGTAGGAGAGTAGTCTGACACAGAACAAACGACCAAGAGGCGAGTCTGCTCCGGGGTTACGTTTAACCGCCGAGCGTGGGTTGTTGGCAACCGCTCTACGAGAACTGACGGCTCCCAGTTTTGGTAACATGTAGAGTGAGTATAAGCCAGACCCGTTCTGGCGACGCTGCGGGGAATAAAATGCCCATATTCTAGCAGACTCGCCTCTTGGTCGTTTGTTCTGTGTCAGACTACTCTCCTACGAACCTGACCTTGAGAATTTTTTAAAACATGGAAAAGCACAGCAGGTCAGGCAGTATCCGAGGAGCAGGAGAATTGATGTTTCAGGCATAAGCGCTTAGAAACTTCGATGTTTTAGTAATTTGCTTCTCATTCATCTAAACTCTAATGAGTTCAACTCGATCTACTCAACTTCTTCTCATAAGAAAACACTTCAATACACAGGATCAAGCTAGGGGTTCAGCTCTTTACTGTCTTCAGTGCCAGTATACCTTTCCTTAGGTAAGGGAACTAAGACTGTCCACAGTATTCCAGCTATGGCCTCACTAGTTCCCTAGTTTTATAACTCCATTCCCTTTGAAATAAAGGCCAAAATTTTATTTGCCTTCTCTATTTCCTGCTGAACTGGTATTAAAGTTATTTGTGATTCATGCATGAGGATCCCCGAACCCATCTGTAATGTAACTTTCTGCTGTCTTTCCCCATTTCAGTAGTATTAAGCTGTTATATTCTGCCTGCCAAAGTGTATAACCTCACATCATATTTGATCTGCTAAGTTTTTGCCAACTCACTCAATCTATTTCATGCTTTGTGTCATCCTTCCCACTTTCCTTCTCACCCACCTACATCTGTTATACACAAACTTGACAACAGTATACAGTATGCGCTATACATATAGTAAATAGTTGTGACCAAAGCACCGAACCCTGCTGCACTTCACTGGTTACTTGTTGTCATCGTGCATAAGCACCCCCTGCCCCACTTATTACTAATCTCTGTTTTCTATTTGCTAGCTAATTCTTTAACCATGAGTTCTTCTACTACCTCAATACCATGAGCTCATATCCAATAAAGTAACTTTAAATGTGGTACGTTATGTGGAAACCCAAATATATCTTCTGATTCCCCTTTACCTCCTCAGAGAAGCCTAATAAATTTGTCAAACATGATTTTTTTCTTTATAAAGCGATGCTCTTTGATTTTACATACTTATTTTTAAATGCTGTGCTCTTACAATATACTCTAATATTTTCCCAATGACAGATATTAAGCTAACTGGCCTATAATTGCCTGCTTTTTGTCTCCTCCCCTTTTTCTATAAAGGTGTTACAGGAAGATTATAACCAGTACATCCAGTATCCCTGTAGCTACTTCCTTTCATAGGCAACACATAAGATCTAGGGGACCTAGTGGCCTTTAATCCCATGAATCTCCCTCACACTTTTTCCTCCAACAATAATTATTTATTAATTTCTTCTTCGGCCGCTTGATTATTCAGTATTTTTGGAATGTTATTAGTGACTTGAATCCCTATAGTGTAGAAACAAGCCCTTCTGGCCCAACAAGTCCACGCCGACCCTCCGAAGAGTAATCCACCCAGACCCATTCCCCCTGACTAATGCACCTTGCTGACACATCCCCATATGGGCAATTTAATATAGCCAATTCACCTGACCTGCAAACCTTTTGGATTGCGGGAGGAAACCAGAGCACCCGGAGGAAACCCACGCAGACACAGGGAGAATGTGTAACTCCCCATAGACATTCTCCCGAGGCTGGAATTGAACCCAGGTCCCTGGCACTGTGAGGCAGCAGTGCTAACCACTGAGCCACCATGCCACAGGAAGATGATGAAAAGTGTTTATTCAACTCTTCTGCCTTTTCCTGCTTCTTTATTAATAGTACCCACGCCTCATTCTTTAAGAACCATGTATAAAGTTTGGCCTATCTCTTCCTTATTACATATTTAAAGAAACTCTTGCTGACCTTTATGATATTATTTGCCAGTTTACACTCAAAGTTTATTTTCTCCCTTTTTTTGGTCATTTTCTCTGAGTTTTTAAAGCTTTCTTAATCCTACAGTTTATCACTAACTTTTGTCACATTGCATTTTTTTTTCAATTTGATGTTATTCTTAACATTTTTGGCTGTCTATTATGCGTTTATCTCCTTTTTTTAAATTCATTTGTGGGACTTGGTGTCGCTGGCTGGCCAGCATTGATAGCCCATCCCTATTTGCCCTTGAGAAGGTGGTAGTGAGCTGCCTTCTTGAATCACTGCAATCCACTTGCTGTGGGTTCTTTGCTGTGACTTTCTAGCGATTTATACAACGGAGTGAGTTTCTCGTTCTTTTTAAGAGGTCAGTTGAGAGTCAACCACATTTCTGTGGCTCTGGAATCATATGTAGGCCAGACCAGGTAAGGATGGTAGATTTACTTCTCTAAAGGACATTAGTGAACCAGATGGGTTTTTGCAACAATTGACAATGGTTTCATGGTCATCAGTCAACTTTTAATTCCAGGTTTTTTTTATTGAATTCAAATTCCATCAACTGCCGCGGTGGGATTCAAACCCAGGTCTCCAGAATATTATTCTGGGTTTCTGGATTAATGGTTGAGTGATAATAACACTAGGCCATCACTTCCTCTTAATATCTGGCAGTATCTATGGAGAGAAGTTCTACTGGACTCTATATTAACTCTATATTCACTCCCCACAGATGCTGCCAGACCTGTTGAATTTCTTGAGTGCTGTTTTTTGTGTCATGGCCACACTGTCAATGCAACCATCCTTAATAAGTTCAGGGTTTATTTTTTTCCCAAGTGTACAGTCTTACCGGAGAAGGATAGGGAAAATGATTTTCTGACACAGAATACACAGTGTCAACAATGGGGTGGGTAATCTCGACAGCAGGAAGACCAGCAAGACTAGCTCCCAGCGGGTACATTGGGTAAGGAGGACACAGAGGGTGGGATTGCAGAGTACTCAAGAACAAAGAAGAGTAAGTGGCATGAAAAAAAATAGACTCTTGGAAGAGTAAAGAGGTCAACATAAAGAACAAAAGCAGGAATCGATGGATGGACTTCAGATACAGAGAGGTGAAGGAAGACTTGTCTGGACTAGTTGGGACAAGCGACCAGTTTCTGTGCTGTTGAGACAATACAATTTTGTAATGCCTTTAAACATCTTGTATTGAAGCACTTCCAGTTGAGAACTGTGAAAACAGATTGAGAATCAAAGCTGGGATTGTCAGGTCATAGACATAGACCGAACCAAACAACAGACTTAAAACTGAGCCAATGAGTAGTAGAGTTCAAATTAAATGAAATACAGTCATCCAATTAATGTGGAATAATGATTTATGTACAAGCACATATACATAGTAAAAACCGAGAACAGTGTTGATGTGACTACAGTAATCTAAAAGAGCACTGATGTAAAAATGCTCTTTTATTCAGTGTGAAAGTAATAGTCATTTGCTGAAAAAAACAAGCCTGGATTAATTCTGTTTGATACTTTTACTTTAACAAAGCACATCCACAAACTAACTCTAATAACAATGCTCTTTTGTTTAGGCCCTCAAAATTACAGGTCTCGATTTCCTGCGATAGTAATCAATTTATTATGAATTGGTTACCATCAGCAATTTGATGAGAAAACTAGTGCTGTAGTGTCAATACTGTTAGAATGTTGATGATCAGATGACCTAATGGTTAAATGCACCACCTGCTGAACTTTCCAGGTCACAGTGTCAAAGGTTCAATTCACAGGATGTGAGCAGTGAACCAAATATAGGCAGTTTCAGTCTCTGGGGCCACAAGTATGAGAATCAGCCATAGCTCCTAATCCCAGTCACCACTGTCAGATCACCTGCCTGAATGGGTTGGCCTGAACAGAATTGGGATTGCTTACATTGCACCTACCATTGAAACAGGTAACTAACCATTCATTAATGAGTCTTCTTTGTGAAGGATGAGGTTCTGCAGGACAAAGGGCTACCAGAGGCTTAAACACTAAACTCTGCATTAGGAAAGATGAGGAAACTGGTACAGTGAAAGCCTTGACCATTGCAGCCTTTAGTCTGGGACAAACAAATAGGCCTCATTCTGGAGATATATTTGCAAGTAGTTGTGATGGTGAGTGGTTGTGTTTGAGCCACTGTGCAGCAGTATCTCTGAATGTGTACAGGTAGTGATTCTTAAATGTGACAGTTTGGTTCTTGTGCAACCCCATGTTATAGAAAAATCACACTTTAGATACAGCGCTTAAAGTGTTGGCGATGTAATCGCGTTGCAGCCATATTTTAAAAGTTCCTGCTTTAAAACAATGTTCCCAATTCATCAATTGTGTTACAGCGAATTTTCATTAACGAAACACGCATTATAGCAGAACGACCTGTATATGGATCTACAAATATACAGAGATTGTGTGTGATCAGTTGTGCATGTATGCATTCCTAATGTGTCTACATTAGAAATTAATTGCAACAGCTAACATCTCTGTTTACATTGTAATACTGATGCCCAGTGGGCCGTGCACCACCTGCTCATATTTCTTCTATGAATCTCTGAATGAATATTAACTAGTTATTTAGCCATAGGGGACTCGTATGTTGAGAAACTGATCCAATCCCTCTCTAGTACAGGCACTTTCCTGAAAGGGTCAGTAGTTAGCAATTATGAATAAGTGCCAATTCTCTTCCCTTTCTGTCAACAGGAGTACTGGCACCAATTGCTCTGCTCCCACTGTTATCCACAATGGAACTCGCTGATTCCACTGAGCTAAATATTGAACCTGCAGCTTTCCTGTTCTGTGCAACTCAGTCACTCACTGGTTAGGGTGAAGATTGACTACACAAAATTAACACTGGAGTTAAGTGAGAATCCAAATTTCTAACAATTATCACCCTGGCTTGGAAAAAATAAAGAACACAATCTTCCTTGTAATAACTGTACTACTGGATACCCCCACTTTCACTTCTCCATATCCTCCACAAACTGGAATGAATGCTCCATGTCATGGATGCTGTTGAATGATGACCCTGAGCCACCTTAGTTTAAGATTACTTCTTGCTGTCAATAAACAAGCAGAAGTTCCACGGCATTCTCACACCTACCTTGAAATATTGATAAGCTAGCAGACGTATAGCATGCAGCCCATTGGTGAATGCAGCAGTCCCTATTATTGGTGGATTCCACCATCAATTATAATACAATACCATTGCATAGACAGACTGTTACAATCAATCACTGACCACAAAACCAGAAATCATATATAAGCCTAAAGGTTATTGCTGTTCTGTTAGTGGGCAGTGAATTAATATTTGATCATGTTGCTCTGTCCATTTTTAATTGAGGCACTGACTTAAAATAACCAGTACAAGAAATACATTAGTTTGTTTGAATAATTATCAAGTGATAACTGAAAAGAGAAGTGGCTGCTGCAGAGTGTGGAAACACCTTGCTGCACCTCTGGTATTTTGGATGAAAGGATGCTGCTGCTACTGGCTGAATGAGTCTTGGAACAAATACAATTTCAATCCAGTTTGCACCTGCAGCACAAAATGCGAGATGGGAATGTATAATCTTGGCAGAGTGGACAGTATATTTCTGACACTGTGGATGAAGTACACTGCTGGGAAGAGTGTAGCGGACTTTGCTATCCATCTAATCATGTCATAAGTGACCCGACAGAGCTCGGCAGTGACCCTGAGCTGGGATTTTCTCCACTAGCTTCAGGATACTGGTGTCACGGTCAAATGGGGGAAATCAAAAGCCGACACTATGTGGGGAGTAACCCTAGGCAGTGATTTTCCCCTAACTGATTGATTAATGACCCAGAAGGGAGGCCTACGGTCAATTAAGGGCTCTTGAAAATGGTGAACCAATTCAGCACTGAAGCAGCAGCAGGCTGGCATTTCAGGTAAGAGAGAGGATGCAAAAGGTGGAGGCACACATTTTAAACATTCAAATAAAAAAAATGTCTTTGGCAACTAGACCACCATTACAGAGCAGGAGTCCCTCTGTCACAGAAGTCAGTCAGGCAGGCTGGAAAGCACATAGCCTGCCTGGCACCTACTCTGCAGTTTGACAAGATGCTACCATGCTGATACCACCCCCTATTCCTGTCTGACCTCCAGGAAAATGGCCTAGGTAAGGTGGAGCTGGTAATTTAACACGCAGGCCAGTAACATAAATTACTAGGCCCAACCCCTTCAGGGTGTAAAAATCAAACACTGGAATGGAAGATGTTCTAGTCTCCAGCACTAGAATCCTTTGCTAAGCACAAAACTAATTCCCAAACTTGTAGCATATTGAATTACATTTGTATTCTTATTGATAATAGCTCAGTTCCTTCAACCATAATCACATCCCACTAGAGTTAACAACATTTTTTCTGTGGTTCCTGGCACAATGTCTACAAAATGGCAGCAGCTCTTTCGGGCACTGGTTTTCATATCTGCAAGGCAGCAACTGTTTGAGTGTGCGGTTAGTTGCTTGCTGTGACCAATCACTTGTGTAGATAAGCGTCCAACCAGAGCTCCCCAGAATCTTTCAAGGAGCTGCAATAGAACACAAATGGCAATTTAATCCCAAGTATTCCTTCTCATTGGGCTGCCAGTTAATAATGACCACTTGACAAGAACTTCTTATTCTTTCCTTTCCAGGTATGAACATTTTTAACCAGAACGATCATATTGAGCTCTTACATGGAGTAATTGAACCAAGTTGTTTGGGTGTGTTAATGGGGAAGCCACATACGTATGAGAACAAATAATAGAGGGATATGCCCATGAGGCAAGATGAAATAAATAGAGTGGGAGGAGAGATCATAATCAAAGATTGACCTATTTATGTTCTATAAATTATTTGAAATTACCAGACAACTCCTGGTGATGTAATGATGCATTAGTGAGAGAGAGCCAGGAGTGATAGATTTAAGACAGATATCAGGGGTAGTTTCTTTACTCAGAGAGTAGTAGGGGTGTGGAACGGCCTGCCTACAACAGTAGTAGACACACTGATGTTTAGGGCATTGGATATACATATGGATAATAATGGAACAATGTAGGTTAGATGGGCATCAGATTAATTTCGCAGTCAGCACAACATCGAGGGCTGAAGGGCCTGTACTGCACTGTAACATTCTATGTTCTAAGCTCCTACAGCTCATTACAGTGCACCACTGCCTGTGATGTTTGACCTCTGGTCAGTATGTTCCTTGTAGGGAACAGTTCCAAGCACATGGCAGTGAGAGCTAAGGGGAACCAGGTCATAGTGTCATAAGAGACGTACAGCATGGAAACAGACCCTTTGGTCAAACATCCATGCTGACCAGAGATTTTAACCTAATCTAGTCCTATTTGCCAGCACTTGATCCATATCACTCTAAACCTTTCCTATTCATATACCCATTTAGATGCCTTTTAAATGTTGTAATTGCACCAGCCTCCACCATTTCCTCTGGCAGCTCATTCTGTACATGCACCACCCACTGCATGAAAACATTGCCCCTTAGGTATCTTTACATTTTTCACATCTCACCTTAAACCTATGCCCTCTAGTTCTATATTCCCCCACCCCAGGGAAAAGACCTTGTCTATTTACCCAATCCATGCCTCTCATGATTTTATAAACCTCTATAAGGTCACCTCTCAGCCTCCGATGCTCCAGCGAAGCTAGAGAAGTGATTGTTGGGACCCTTGCTGAGATGTTTATATCATCAATAGTCACATGTGAGGTGTCAGAAGACTGGAGATAGGCTAATATGGTGCCACTATTTGAGAAAGATGGTAAGGAAAAGCCAGGTATCTACAGGCCTGTAAGCCTAACATTGGTGGTGGGCAAGTTGTTGGAGGGGATCCTGAAGAGCAGGATTAACAGGCATTTGGAAAGGCAAGGACTGATTAGGGATAGTCAGCATGGCTTTGTGAGTGGAAATCATGTCTCCCAAACTTGATTGAGTTTTTTGAAGAAGTAACGAAGAGGATTAATGAGGGCAGAATGGTAGACATGATCTACATGGATGTCAGTAAAGCGTTCAAAAAGGTTCCTTATGGGAGACTAGTTAGCAAGGTTAGATTTCATGGAATACAGGAAGGACTAGCCATTTGGAATTGGCTTGAAGATAGAAGACAGAGGGTGTTGGTGGAGGGTTGCTTTTCAGACTGGAGGCATGTGACCAGAGGTGTGCCACAAGGATCAGTGCTTGGTCCACTGCTTTTCGTCATTTATTATAAATGATTTGGATGTGAACATAGGTGGTATAGTTAGTAAGTTTGCAGGTGACATCAAGAAGAAAGTTACCTCAAATTACAACAGTATCTTGATCAGATGGGCCAATGGACTGGGCAGTGGCAGATGGAGTTTAATTTAGATAAATGCGAGGTGCTACATTTTGGGAGAGTAGATCTTAGCAGGACTTATACACTTAATGGTAAGGTACTAGGGAGTGTTGCTGAACAAAGAGACCTTGGATGCAAGTTCATAGTTCCTTGAAAGTGGAGTCTCAGGTAGATAGGATAGTGAAGGTTTTTGTCTGGAAAAAAAAATCCAATTTTATCCCCTTCTTCTCCTTTTCAGTCATGAAGGAGCAACATTTTCTGGAATACAGTTTCTTCGGACACTGGCCTCTCTTGTACTTTGCTGAAAATGTGTTGCTGGAAAAGCGCAGCAGGTCAGGCAGCATCCAAGGAGCAGGAGAATCAACGTTTCGGGCATGAGCCCTTCTTCAGGAAAGGGCTGAAGAAGGGCTCATGCCCAAAACGTGGATTCTCCTGCTCCTTGGATGCTGCCTGACCTGCTGCGCTTTTCCAGCAACACATTTTCAGCTCTGATCTCCAGCATCTGCAGTCCTCACTTTCTCTTGTACTTTGGCCATTTTTCTGATTGTGAACAGAAATAGCCTATCTGACTATGTGTTGCATTTTTTTTAAACAAGATTAATAGCTGGTCATTGCAGTCCAAACAGCTCCCAGCCCAGGAAACTAAGATTCTATTATGATTAATTGAACTAGGACAATCAATGCTCCTTTCCTTTAAATGCTGCTTTACACAACAACGGTTCATGGAGACAAGCCGTTTCGAAAAGTTGTTATCAGTTCCCATCACTTCTTTTCTCTTAAGAACTCTCAAAGTCTTGACAGGGTCAAATGTCTATGGAGTTATAAATGTCTCCTCCACAATGATCATGGAGTGTCAGAGTTTTCTTTATCTTATCAGACTGTACTATTGCAAGAAAATCCCTTATTCATTCCTATCCATCTTGCAGCTTCCCAATATCACAGAATATGAAGTCATTTCTGAGGTAACTATCTGGACAACACAACAGAAATTCCTCCTCAATCAACAATCAATTCCTCATTCACTTGTAATGCTCAAATCTTTCTGTCTCAGCCATTCTCACTTTTACTAAGGCCATCTGAAATACTCTTCCTCCTCACTAGGACAAAATCAAGGCTTGTGATGCTTTGCTCTAGTCTAATGCATTTTTCTTGGACCTTGAAACTGTCCAACGCTTCATCACCCTCCCTTCTCAGTCATAATCGTCCTCTGTACTAGTCTCACCTCCCTTGGTCTTCATCACTCAGGGGTCTCAGAGTCCAACTCCTAACCTCCTTCAATTCTCACCTTCCTGGGTCCTCATTTTCTCCCATTTTGCAATCTGACCAGCACCTAATAGCCACCTGATTTAGTTCATCTTCACTTCTACTCTTTTCATCTCAGGTTACACCCTAGCCAATTGACCTGATCTTTGCAAGAGAAACACGGTGACAATTTCATAAATCTGACTAGCAGGGCTAAGGAGGCAGCATTCTTTGATCAATTTACCTTTTCTCCAAAAAAAAACAGAACAAGCATTGAGTGATGAAGACCATGATTAGGAAACCCAAGTAGCTGACTTAAGTTGCAGAAAATTATAGGAAGTCTGAGGTGGGGCAAGAGGTCACAAAATTCTGGAATCCTAAGAGGGGTAGGATTGGAAACAGTGCATTGAATCTTGGCTTCAATGATACACTGTGCGGAAAGGGTATTTTTACAGTTTAGAATTGTTGTATTGCTGGTGTTCTGTACTTACTGTACTATGTCTGCAAAGGCAGTGAATAAAGGCTTGGACTGGTATTCTAGGCCATGTTTGGCACACAGTGACCTTACCAATGGTGCCACCTTGTGCAAGTTGTGCCTTGGCATCGTAGGAAACAGGCTGTAAACACAGAGACACAGTTAGATAGCAAAGAGAAATCAGCTACTGCTAGGATAAAATTCCATCTCATTAGGATGCAAAATCAGGTGTTAGTGAATCAATTGCCAGTTTTTACACCTCATCAGATTTTTATTTACCTTGAATTCACTGACCCATTTTGTCTTCCCTTTAAGGTTGAATTTTAAACCCTATTGACTCTAATTACCCCATGAAACTTATTTTATTTTCTGACTCTCACTGTTACCGTTCTGGGTGATTGCTATGTATAAGATGTGGTCATTAGCACGCCACTTCATTAAAGTTGGTTTACATTTCAACACAACAAGGATTGCGCAGCAGTATCAAGAACTGTAGTGTATGAAGTCAATGCAACCCCTGTTCCTCACAATACATTGTTTTCACAGGGAGAACATCTCTGACATTACAACACTTACTACATTTCAAAATTACTTCATTGCCTGTAAATCACTGGGGAAATCAGGTGATCATGAAGGTGTGATATAGATATAAGGTAAGATAGCTCACTCGGTTAAGTGGACAGCTAGTTGGCAATGCAGATCCACACCAACAGTTTGGGTTAAAGTCCTGCAGTGGCTGAGATTACCATCTCATCCTCTCCCACTGCCTGAGGCATGGTGACCCTCAGTTTAAGCTACCACCAGTTGTCTCTCCCTAATGAGAGAGCACCAATATGATCTGGTAAGACTACGGTGACTTTATGTATGAAGGACATAGAAGGGCTTGTAATTAAAGTACTGCCAAGGACCTGGTTTCGATTCCACTCTTGGGTGACTCTCTGTGTGGAGTTTGCACATTCTACCCCTATCTGCCTGGGTTTCCTCTAGGTGCTCTGGTTTCCTCCCACAGAGATGGCAGCATCCAGGGAACAGGAGAATCGACGTTTCGGGCATAAGCCCTTCTTCAGGAATCATGCCCGAAACGTCGATTCTCCTGTTCCCTGGATGTTGCCTGACCTGCTGCGCTTTTCCAGCAACACATTTTCAGCTCTGATCTCCAGCATCTGCAGACCTCACTTTCTCCCACAGAGATGTGCAGGTTAGGTGGATTGGCCATGGGAAATGCAGGGTCACACTGATAGACTAGGGGGCTGGGTCTGGGTGGACTGCTCTTCAGATTGTTGGTGTAGATTTGATGGGGCGAATGGCCTGCTTCTACACTGTTGGGATTCTATGATTCACTTGAAATGGATATTCATCCTGACAACTTTAATGACCAATAGATACAAAGAGAGAGATCCTAAATTGATGTTCTAAAGAAAACTATACTCTTCTGCTCAAATGTTCTTAAAATGCTGAAAATTTTAAATGGCTGCTATCGAACTCAGAATGAGTAGGCTGACTGCCTCCAGAACTTTCTAACAATTGCCAGAGGCCAATAAAGTTTAAAGTTAGATGTGACACTCCTTGGATTGTATGAACACTCTAGCCATGCCAATACAAAGGGCTGGTCGATAGGATGTCTACCTCAGCCGGTGCTGAGCACAGGAGACCATTTAAAGCCAAGACTCAGTTTTAATCACTCCACAGTCATGTCCCCCAAAACCTATCTCCTTAACTGAGTAGCTAAACTTAAAGCCCAGTCACACGATCAAACCTGTTGGTTTGTTTTAAATCATCAGATATTTTACAATTTTTGATTTTATCATCAGTCTGCTTGTAATCTGTACTGCAACTGGAAAGTGAACCGATTCAGAGCTTACAACCACTCTACCTTCATTAACACTCCAAGTGTATCTAATCTCCTATGAAAGGGATTTCGGTACACAGCCCACTAAAGGAACCTCAAGTGGACATTGATTTATTAGTCTGTCTAGTTCACGTGAATTAATTCCAAATGGTTTGAAGTAATTTGAAACTTCCCTCTTTTCTTCCTTGGATGCATGTGTGTGATTACAGTTCCCGAAGCATTCTACCTTGCTTTGAATAAACCCTATCTTAGTCAAGAGTGTGGTCTTGGAAAAGCACAGCAGCTCAGGCAGCATCCAAGGAGCAGGAGAATCGATGTTTTGGCATAAGCCCTTCATCAGGAATGAGGCTTGTGGGTCAGGGCTGAGAGACAAATGGGAGGGGGGTGGGTTTGGGGGAAGATAGCCAGGAAAGTGATAGTTGGATGAAGATGAGGGAGAAGGTGATAGGTCAGAGGAGGGAGTGATGGATGGGTCCGGAGGGCGGTGCTGACTTGGAGACTTGGGACGGGAATAATGTGGGGGGAGGGGAAACGAGGAAGCTGTTGAAACCACATTTATCCCCTATAGTTATAGGGTCCCAAGGTGGAATACGAGGCGTTCCTCCTCCAGGCGTCAGATGGTAACGATTTGGCAGTGGAGGAGGCCCTGGACTTGCATGTTCTTGACGGAGTGGGAGGGAGTGTTGAAGTGTTCAGCCACGGGGCGTGTGGGTATCCCATGATCTCTGAAATGATCTTGGGACCCTGCAACCACATGGGATAAATGTGGATTTCAACAGCTTCCTCATTTCCCCTCCTCCCCACATTATCCCGGTACCAAGTTTCCAACTCTGCCTCCGTGGCTGAACACTTCAACTCCCCCGCCCACTCTATCAAGGATATGCAGGTCCTGGGTCTTCTCCACTGCCAAACCGTTACCTCCCAACGCCTGGAGGAATAACACCTCATATTCCGTCTTGTGACCCTGCAACCACACGGGATAAATGTGGATTTTGACAGTTTCCTCATTTCCCCTCCCCCCACATTATCCCACATTATCGCAGTCGCAAGTCTCCAACTCAGCACTGCCCTCCGGACCCGTCCATCACTCCCCCCTCTGACCTATCACCTTCTCCCTCACCTTCACCCACATATCGCTCTCTCAGCTACCTTCTCCCCAACCCCACTCCCCACCCAATTATCTCTCAGTCCTCGGCTCACAAGCCTCATTCCTGATGAATGGCTTATCCCCAAAATGTCAAGTCTCCTGCTGCTCGGATGCTGCCTGAGCTGCTGTGCTTTTCCAGACCACACTCTCAACTCTGATCTCCAGCATCTGCAGTCCTCACTTTCTCCTAAACCCTATCTTACTTTAACCTTACTGAGTTTTCTGTGGTTAACTTTAATGTTGGATTTCACAAAAACACATCACACAACTCCAAGGGCAAGAAAGAGAACCCATGTAATGGACAGGAGAGAAGAACAGTAAAAATGATTCAATTCAATTCACCTCTCTCTTTCTATGATACAACCCATCTCCCATAACTGTTTGACCCATGTATAATCGCCAGAATTTATTGTGAATGCAACACCACTCCCCTCTGCATTTTAATAACCATATGGTTCCAGGGTTAACTGTACCCTATTCACAGTCCAACAACACAGGATGGCAGTGCCTATTTGTCCTTTGTATAAAGCAAGTGTACCTCCTGCTGAAGGTTGGTGGTACTCACTGATGTTCAATCTGGAAGTTGAGGTGACCTGTGAACCAGTCATTGAAGACAGACTGATGGACGTTACAAGTAGCATGCAACTACAAGAAAAACAAACAGGTTAGTAGTGGTCCATAATCGTTACAAATATCACATTCTGAGAATCAGGTCCTAAAATACAGTAAACACTCAGCTGCTGCTAATGTAGTCAGCCACTTCAGTGGTGGCACAGCATACAGCCTAGACTGGCACATTGTTAGTTCTCGTTTCACCAGCTGTACGGATCAGTTCATGGTGGGAGGAAAACAACAAAGAGCTATTTGCAGGGCTAAGCCATTTACCTGTGGGAATAGAGCTGAAAACTAATTCCGGATAATCAAATGGGAGTCTCTTGTCTGTGAGGTACTGAGGAAATAAATAAAATAAAACAAAGAACTGTGGATGCTGAAGATCTAAACTAAGAACAGAAATTGCTAGAGAAACTCAGCAGGTCTGGCAGCATCTGTGGGAGTTAACAGTTAGAGAGGTAAAAACAATGACTGCAGATGCTGGAAACCAGATTCTGGATCAGTGGTGCCTGAAGAGTACAGCAATTCAGGCAGCATCCGAGGACAGGCAAAATCGACGTTTCGGGCAAAAGCCCTTCATCAGGAATAGAGCCTGGTGATTCTTTGTCAGAGCCAAGGAAACAAATATGGGCCAGGGATAATCACGTTAGTTATGGATATAACAACAGGACATATTGTAATGGATACAATATGGACTGGAGTCACATTTAGGTCCAATTGAGTACAGGTGACAAGTTCTAGTTATGGAAACTCAGCAGCTTTTATGGTCAGTTTTCTGGGGATAGCTCATGAATCACCAAACAACGGATATCACTGATTCTCCTGAGCTCCACATATCCCACTGCACATGCTGTCTTTTCCAAGCATTCCCATTCAATAATGTTCAAAATGCAGCCTCCAGGCTGTGAAAGCCCTTTAAATCCCAGGAAACCTGGTACAATTTGTGATTCAGGTTTGGACAAGGCTGATTCTAGGGCAATTATCTCATTGGCTGATTAGTTCTATGCCAGAACACCAGCAACTTCAGATACATGGACATCAATAGAATCTTGGATTTCTCTGTCAAGATGGCAAAACTGCTGTGGCACCTCATCCATGAAGATGAAAGAATAGACACCAAGGGGCTGTATAAAGCTATCTCCAATGCTTATTTTATATTAATTCAGAGATGTGCTCATTACTAGTTCCTCTTGAGGAAATGGTGGTGAGCTGCTTTTTTAAATCACTGTAGTCCGTCTGTTACAGGCAGACCCACAGTTTGGTTATTGTGGGAGTTCCAGGATTTTGATTCGGCCACACTGTAGGAATGGTGATATATTTCCAAGTCTATATATTTCCAGGGTGCTGAGTGGCTTGAAGGGGGACTTGCAGATGTTGTGATATACCTTCTGCCCTTGTCCTTCAAGATGTTAGTGGTCATGGGATTGCAAGGTGCAATCTAAAAGCAGCCTTGGTGAATTTCTGCTGTGCATCTTGTAGATGGTAGACACTGCTACTATTGACTGTGGATGGTGGACAGACTTTTCCAAGGCCGTGGAACCCTTCACCTTTCTCAGCCTTTCCTTTCCACCACAATCTTGAATTTTTTAAATTCAAAATTAGATTTCTGATGTACCATGTCATTGGTTTCATCTTTTAGTGTGATTTGATATTGAGGGCTTTTACATGAATGTCCAATGTGCATGAAAAGGTGGTGAACAGACAGAAGCCCCTGACCTAGGCCAGTGTCCCAGTGACAGTTAGGCTCTTACCTGCATGGTCAGCCAATCCTCTTTCTGATCATGGTCAATTATCATGGGAATGTGGTTCATCTGAGTCACCCACACAAACCAATTACTTTCCATAAATCTGCAAACAGGAATCGTGAAATTCATGATCTGACTGAAGGAATGTACTCCAACAAAATATAAATAGAATAAGACCACTAATTTGGTAATTAAAATGTAAAACAAACCTCACTGGTATGGTAACCTTCTGCTGATGCTGTCACTAAGTACAAAACCAATAAAAGGCTTTCAGCTACTGTTTTAGGTGTGTCTGCCCAGACTAATATTTATTTTCTGTTAACATTCATATTAGCTTCTCTAGCCAAACCAGGTATAACTTGCTGAGATGGTACATCTGAAATTAAAACTTTTAAATGGAAATGATATAATGATAGGCCTTGCCGTCAATGGCTGTGACTGTTTATTTTGGTAGTTTCTTCTAGTGTGGGATTGTCCTTAGAGGGCAAAGCAAATTGGTCTTATACTGCGTTGGAAACAAATGGTCTTTGTAGTTTGTGTGGATGACTATTAAATGTTCTGTCATTGCCAGAAGGTGCTGGCTTTCTCTCAATTCCTGCCAGTCCATTGCATTTATTTATAGAGTATGGTCAGTCTATGTCCCTCCCCTTCTGCTGTAGTAATTCCTTTGCCAAATCATATAGCGAAGATGATCAAGGAGTAACACTGAAATAGTGAGTCATGTTAGTTAAGTGATTATTTTTGACTGGTGTGGAAGTAATGGGCTGAAAGGCCTTTTTCTGTAGATTTTGACTCTATCATTTATCCACCTTTTGTAACTATTTATTCATCTCTTCAACTAATAAAAATCAATCATCAGTCTTGAAAGCTCCATTTGGTTCAACACTTTCTTCAGGGAGATAGTTCTAGATATCCTCCCTACCTTATGTGAAAACATGCGTCTTGATGTCAGTCCTGAATGGTCTCAATAGTCTTTCAAGGTTATCGCACCTTGTTCTACATTCGTTACCAGAGACAGTCATCTCTTTGTGCAGAATTGAACATTCCCACATTTGCAAGCTTGATGTTGGGAAGAGGACATTGAATCAGACAGGAAGATAGCTGTTGGGGATCCTGCTATTCTCCTGGCTCCACCCGATTGAGACTGTGCCAGGAAGGCCTATGCGTGACCTTGCCAACCCACCACCATTTGAGGCCCCTATGTGCACAGGCAGTGGATGCTCACTATGCAGCGTTGGTTTCAGTTTCGTGCCAGAGAAGGGGAAGGTGGATCTAATTCTGTGCCTGTTGAACTTGCTCATGATCTTGACACTGATTGATCTGTAAATCATTTCTCTGCTGGAGGATTTTTATCTCATGGCTATCCTTCACAGAAGATGTCATCCTATTAAGCCTGTTACTTGGCCCATTTCTCTATCTGGAGGAAGCTAGTCTCCTGAATTTATTTGCAGAGGAACTTGACCCTGCCAACTCAGATATTTGCCCCATAGTATCATCTGGAGGAATTTCATTCTCACAAATGTCTATTATGAAGAAGGCTGCTCTATGGAGACAAATAATTTATTTTTTTCCAGGTATCCTGGATTTCTGAGCTGGGTAATTTCTTCTTAACTATGTCCTGAATCTGTGGATGTTGGACTGACGTCCATGGAGTTTTATGCAGCTCATCTTCATTTTCTGAAAGTTCATCTCCATTGTCAATCTGCAGACACATCTGTGTTAAGCTTTACTTCAATTTGCTGAGGAGGTTGGGCATCTTCATTCATCCACTGTAGATGTCTTCCCAGACATTTTCCTAACCTTGAGCAGTTAATGGAGGATTGCTGCTTGCTTATCATCATCTGTCACTGGGACTGACACTTCATCTATGAAAGACTGAAATGTTGCTCTTGAACTTGTGTCCATTGTACTGTTTTGCTGTTTAAATAACTTCAGTGGAAGATTCATCAATGAGTTCAAGTGAGCTATGCTGCCTTTGTTTTGTTTCCCCTCATCTGCATCAAACTTTGCTGGTTTCTGTCATCTGAAGTTTGATTAGTGATGATGAGTATATTTTGTTCATCTCCTGTTAGATTCGGTATTCTTTATCTTTTAAATTGCATTTTTGTCACATTAAATTGCTCTGTGACATTCCTTATGTTGCAACCTCAGTATAAATTCAATTCTAGGTCCTTGACTTCAATACTGTAGCCGTGCCTTATGTTGTGTGCTCACTGTAGCAGTGATACTCATTGTGAATAACAAGTCTTTGTTTCCTTGACTTCTGTCTTTCCCGACCTAGCTCTTTATTGTCAATTTAAATATCTCCTCCTGAGCTGACAGGGATTCTTAACTTTACTGATTCAGCTCCAAAACAATCACTGTCCAGCTGAACCTCGAATCCAGGCTGACCAGCAGACCCTTCTTCTCTAAGGACTCTGTATCGGCCAAGTGTGGCTAACTGTTGAGCTCTTACTCGCTGTCACTGCTTCTCCTGCCAGGTCTGACGTAAAGGTTTTAGCCTGAACTGCTGTTCCTGCCTTGCTGTTCCTATCACAAATTCTGCTGATAGCCTGTTTGTTCAAGCACATGTAACTGCTGACTGACTGGCTCAACATTCTTAAAGGGGTAAAGTATTTAAAACAGTAAAATCACTTGTCATTGAAAAAATGGTTTCCTTGGATTATTCCCACTGTTGTTACTTGGTATTTGAGCTAAGATGTCAACTGTCAATCATAACCACAACCAGCTGAGTGCAGTGCTTCCCCACCCTCCTTTCTACACATTTTTAATCAATCTGTATTTACATCTCATGACACATCTCCCAGGCAGATGAAATTTGAACCTTCTAGCCCAAAGCTAAGGAAACAACACTACCACTGCACCACAAAGCCATTAGCAGTTAATGTAAGCAACTGAAATTAGTTGAATGCAATTGTTATATAATTAACATCCTAAACCTGCAACCCCCATTGCCTGGAAGGGCAAGGGCAGCATGGGAACACCACTGCTTCCAAGTTTCTCTCTCAATTGTATACCATCACTTTGCCTCATTATTAAGGTGATGAGACTCAATGACTGATGCAAAGTGACTGTCACTGTTTTGGACAAATACTAATGCGTTTTTCCCCAATATAGTCTTTAAGTATTTTCTTTGTCCTCCTTTGTGGCATGTTGCTCAATTCAGAGTTGACAAAACAGGTTCTAGCTGTGAAGCTGTCAAGGCACCTTATCCGCTCCATTGAAGTTGATTTTGCAAGAGGTTTGTGTGAATTCTTGTGCAACTGTATTTAAGAAGGACCATATGTCTAGATCATCACTGTAAACTCATTTTCACCTTTGTAGCATTGCCCAATTCAACCCCTCCATCAGCTCATTCACTGAAGCCTTATTTATACTTTTGTTCCCTCTAGACTTTTCAAGTGTCTCCTTGTATACTCCAGGGATTAAGCTAATAGTAAGTCTACTGCCCATGTCCTAAATCACATCAAATCCAATTCAGCCATCACCTGTGCTGGCTCTGATTCAGAAGCACGTCAATTGGAAAATTCTCATCTTTGCTCTCAAATCCTTCCAAGATTTTGCCACTCCCTATATCTGTAGCCTCATCCAGACCTACAACCCTCCAAGATCTCTGGACTCCTCTGACTCTTGCCTCTTGGCCATCCACGATTGCAATTTTCCTCTATTGATGCTTTACATTTAGCATCCAAGGCACTAAGCTCTGGAACTCCCTCCCTAAACCTTTTTGCTGTTCTACATCTCCTTTAAGATGCCCCTTAACATCTAGCTCATGACTGAGTTTAGTTGACGGTGCAGCTTCTCATTACAAAGAGGAGAAGGAATGAGAAAGAGCAGAAAAACAGGCAGTGAGAAATAAATAAATGTCCTGTGCATCTAACAAATAAACAAATGTACAAATCAATGCCACAGCTTCAGCAAGTAGAAGAAGTGTCGAATAAAGGCTACTGCAACCCAACAGCATTTAGCAAGAAGACTGGATTCTCAGTGGTGGATACAGCAGCTGTTAAAACATTACGTCAACTGTAGTGATCAGGATAAATATATAAATAGTCTGACTGAGGGCAAGAATAAATTTTCATTTATTAGAGACTGTTAATGTCGGGAGCTAGAGGGAGTGGCAAATGAGCAGCCAGACAGAAATAATTAGTGTCAGTGAATGAGGAACCAACAGACAGGCAGTGAAAACAGCAAAAGCAAAAGAAAAGGTAATGATTGAGAAAATAAAAGATTGACAGAGAAAAAAATCAGAGAAGAGGAGAAATAAAATAAACAATCAAGATAAACAAGGGGTCAACACTACCTAAACCTATTCAAATCGATTAAATCAAACAGGGAGCAAAAAGACCACAAACCACAACCAGTTCCCGGCAGCTCCAAATATGCTAGGCATTTGTTAATGGATGGTTAATGCAGTTCAGACACACAGTACCAATTACTGCAATTGTTCAACAGACAAACACATAATATAGGTAGTATTTCGACATGGGAACCCCACCTCACTAGAAAGAACATTAACAGAAAACCTTGAATGCCAAGCAGTGGGATGTAAGTCAAGCTGATACGAATGTAGAAAGACACCATCCAGGCCAAGTCCTATAAAGGGCAAAAAAAAAATTTTATTAGTTGACATATTCTTTTTCTTTCCAGTTTTGTGACTTCTCCCCTGACAGTGATTGTTGGTCTCAGGGTTCAGGTCCTTCTATCACTGCACCCCACTGACTGCGCTCCAGTTATGAGCTGAGACAGAGGATGTGAGCAGGCTTTTGAAAAATTGGGATGAGGAGTGCGAATAAAATCATAGTTAATCCTGTGCTAACCCACCCTGTACCCAGGAGCAAAAGCACTACATGGGTTCCAGCCAGCTCCTACTGAACATCAACAGTCAACTTCTTCCACAAATGAATCGCATGGAAATTGCAGGCTAGAAAACAAATTGTGAAAATATTCAGCAATGCAGTTACAGATTCAATCAGATGAGAACACTTTGATCTGTATAACACCAGTATGAGGTAGAATGGCCACTGGTTACCGACTTGTTGCTGGTAATGGGAATAATTTGAATTAAAAGAATCCCACAAGAACGAAACAGGTACAATATTACAATGATGGATTCTTCTTATAATGTATTAATGTTTATATATTACAGAATCTCAACAGCAGTGGTAGTTAAGATGGATAGCTTCTGATTAATCATTTTCCAATGTAGAACTCTTTCAGGAGCAACAGGGCTGTTCACTACACCAGTTATGGAGTGGGGGAAGGGTTCCCATTGTGTTCGAGCAGAACTCATGAGGAGCTGGCCCTGCAGCCCATGATATGCTTTGTCTGCATCAAATGAACAATGATGCACTCAGCACTGTTTGAATGGAGACTAATCAGGGAGTTTGCTGAGTTATTTAGGTCTGTCTGTGAATTTGTGTGAGAATTTGTGCTGAGATTTGTATTGGAAGTCTGTTTGAAGCATTGCAGGTTTCTGTTGGAATCTATGTGTGTGGATTTGTGTTGGGATGTGTGCACGAGGTTGCATTGGGATGTGTGTGTGAATTAGCGTGGGATGTGTCCGAGAGCTGGCACTAGAATCTATGTCAGAGCTGGTGCTGGGATATGAGTGACAGTTGGCGCTGAGAGTGAGAGAGATTTGGTGCAGTAGGTGTGTGTGTTAGCACTGTGATGTGTGCAAGAGTTGGTGCTGGGATGTCTGAGAACTGGCGCTGGGAATGTGTGTGAGTTGGTGCTGGAATATGTGTGACAGTTGGTGCTGTGAGTGTATGTGAGAGTTAACACTGGAACGATGTGTGTGAGTTGGTGCGGGAGATGTGTGAGTTAGCGCTGGGATGTGTGTAAGAGTTTGTGCTGGGATGTGTCTGAGAACTGGCTCTGGGAGTGTGTGAGAGTTGGTGCTGGAGGTGTGGGAGAGTTGGCGCTGGGAGTGTGTGAGAGTTGGTGTTGGGGGTGTGGGAGAGTTGGCGCTGGGAATGTGGGAGAGTTGGCATTGGGAGTGTGCCAGATGTGCTGAGTATTTTGGGGATTTTTCCAGGCTGGCACTAAGCAATTTGCAGTCATGCACATTTCATACTAATCAAATCCCAACAACAATGCAGCCCCTATAATTAATTCTAACACCAGGTCTGAATCCTGGAACAAACTCACAACTGAGGGTTATGTCACCCATAATGGAGAATTCTTCTGAGTTAGTAACAAAAAGGTTCAACTCTTCCAACATCTGACCATTTGGCACTTAAAATAAAAACTTCTCCTATGGTAACATTCATTTTAATGTTTAATGTATTCCTAAACAGAATTAATTCTATGTAGTACATTCTGTCCCTACAGGATAAAATGACTCAAATAAAGTGTGGGTGTCCCAAATTCCTAGGAATGCAACAATTCCTTATCCAGTCTCCTCCAATCATTGGCTTGTTACACCATCTGACTGCTGTCAATCAAATCAAGTAATGCATTTATCGAAACATTCAGCTGTCCATCATAAAGTGGGTGAGTCAGATGAAGCAGAGATTTGGAGCAACAGAGATGGGGTTGTTAGTGGAGCAAACCTGAGACCAGTGGGAAAACTAGCATCTTCGAGCAATTCCCTCTGCTGGACCGAGATTGGAGGTTGTGCTGGGTCCGTCTCCGAGGCTGTGTGGATTTAAGTTGAGGTTTGTATCAGGAGTGTGTAGGGGCTGTGTGGGTTTCTGTTAGTCTGTGTGTGGGCTTGTCTAAGTTTGTGTACAGTCTCTGCAGAATCTAACTGTAAGTTTAAGTCAGTGATCATGTTGTCCTTTGTCAATGTAATTCCTACCTTTATATCTCAGATTTAAATCCCTCCCCCTCCATTCAGTTTTCATTGCTGAACAAGCTGATATTTCCTTCCATTAAATATTGGGAAGACTGAGACCATCGACTTTGTTCGCCAACTCTAACTCCCTTCTCTAACCACCATTTCCATTGCTCTCTGTGACAACAGTCTGATGCTAAACCAAGCTGTTTGCAAACTTGTTGTTGTATTTGACCCCAAGATGAGCTTCCATCTACATGCCTGCCTCATTACTACAGCCGTCTATTTCCACCTCTGTAAAAGTGTCTGACTCCTGTGTCAGCTTCTGTGCTGCTGAAACCAACAGCTACATCGTTAGTATCTCTAAAGGTGACTAGCCTCATGCACTCCCAGCCAGTCTCCTACAGTCTACTCCCCGTAACCTGCAGCTCAGCTAATAATCTGCTGCCTGTGGAGTCGATTTTCCTGCTCCTCGGATGCTGCCTGAACTGCTGTGCTTTTCCAGCACCACTCTAATCTAGAATCTTAGCTCAAACCAAACCCTATTCAATGGCTCCTGACTCTGCGCAAGCTGACCTGAGTTAGCTAGTCATTCAGCAATGCCTCAGTGTTAATTATGTTTTCAACTGTCGCTATCTCCATAATTTTCCCATCCCTGCAACCCATCAAGATAACTATGATACTGTCCTTCTGCTCTCACATGTAGCTCAATTTTAACTGCTGTGCTGTTGGTGGTCTGCCCAATGCTCTGGAATTCACTCTCTAAAAGCCTCTCCATATCTTCACCTCACTTTCCCCCATAAAGATTACTCCTTAAAACCTAAATAAAAACCAAAAGAACTGTGGATGCTGTAAACCAGAAACAAAAACATGAATTGCTGGAAAAGCTCAGCAGGTCTGGCAGCATCTGTGGAGAGAAATCAGAGTTAATGTTTTGGGTCGACTGACTCCTCCCTCTTGAGGAAGGGCCACTTGACCTGAAACGTTAACTCTGATTTCTCTCCACAGATGCTGCCAGACCTGCCGAGCTTTTCCAGCAATTTCTGTTTTTGCTCCTTAAAACATACCTCCTCAATGAAGCTTTGTCTGACTTCCTGTCTCAGTATGTGATTCAGCATTTTATTTTATGTAATAAAGCTTCTTGGGATATTTTCAAATGCTGAAAGGCGCTATATTAATAGTACAGCAGTTGTTTTTGAAGTTGTACTATGTCTTTATGTAGTTTAATGCACTGGGTCTTTGTGTAGTTTACTGGAGTTTGCGTTGGCTTTGTGGCTGTCATATCTGTCTTGAAGGGAATAGCTTTGCCAAAATAGAACCTAAATCGATGTGTTGAAATACAGGCAGATACTATACAATCCAAATTGTCTGTAATTTAGCCAGATAAGGGTTCATTTGATCAACATTTTCAACATAGTCTGGGTTACAGATAGAGAGAAACTGTTTCTGCTGGCTGAGGAGTCTATGACCAGAAGACTTTGCTGAAAATTTGTGCAAGACTTTTCAGGAATGAAATCAGGAAACAGTTCTACACAAAATGGACAAGCAAAGAGTAGAACTCTCTTCTGCAGTTGATATTAGATTAATTGTTAATTTTAAAACTAAGATTGATTGATGTTCTTACCCAAAGGTATTAAGTGATTTAAAGAAAAGGCAGATAGATGGCATTCAGTTGCCAATCAACCACAGTCTCATTGAAAAGTGGTACAGTCTTCAGATGCAAAACAGCCAACTTCAGTTCCTTTTCAGGATTTGTGCTGCTCATTCAGGTACAAATTAGAGGAGTTTAATTTGGGGGTGATAGGGTTGTCTAAATGGAATTAGAATGTTTTGCACTGATTGGAGATGGGACAAGAGTTTGTTAGTGGAGGTACTGTGGGACCAACAGGAGTTAGTAGAGACCCTCTGAGTGTTCTTCAACAAAGGATAGGCTGATAGTTATTTAGTTATTTAGGTAACAGTGGCAGTTCACCAAATATAGTCACATTACTACATGGTCTTGGGGAGTAATGTGACATGGTCTTGGGGAGTGGGTACAAAGAAGTTTATGAGAATAGCATTTGGAATGAGCGACTTCAGTTACATGGCGAGGTAAAGAAGCTAAGTTGTTCTCCTCGGAGAAGAGAAAGTTAAGATTTAATACACGTTCCAAAATCCTAAAGATTTATTAGAATAATGAGAAGAAACATTTTCCTACAGGGTGACGTCAAGGTAACCATGGGACACAGATTAAAGTTAATTGGCAAAAGAACTAGAGGGTCAGGAGGAAACGTTTTATTAGATTGATGAAAAAAAAACACATTTTTTCTCATCTTGTGCTTATCAGCATTAGAAATCCCAATGTAAAGGGGAACAACATCTTTATACTGTAAGGAAATAACATGCTGTTTGATTGGCAAGTGAACTCTGATTAGATAAGGTGTTGCTGTGGAGAATGCACCAGTTAGAAGATGATGGACTGTTAATTGTGAGTCATGTATGATCTACCATGCACCATCTGAAAGGGTGGTGGAAGTAGTTTCAATGTTTAGTTTTAATAGGAAATTAGATTCACACTTGTGAGAAGAGAGAGTTGTCAATGGAACTAATTGGGAAGGTTTTTCAAAGTGCCAGCATAGATACAAATGGCTGTATTGTCTCATCCTTTGTTTTACTATTTACATCGAACAGTTGGTAGAGACACTATGGATACTGCAGGCATGGGTGATCACTTGTGACAGTGTATGACACAGAGAGAATCTTAAAAGTCTCTCAGCAGAAATTGCCTCTTCTCCTCATTACTGCTGACCAAGTTAATTTTTTTAAACCCTCTTAGTTTGGGCTCATTGCTCATTGATGACATGCAATCCCAACTGCCACAATGAGGCAAAGTTTCAAGAATGGGTGAATATCCAGTAAATCACACCACATCTTGTGACTTTGGAATTGGCTTCTGCCAAGTTGCCCACTATACCCTCATAGGATGGCATATGCTGGCCTAGTCTGGTCCAATCACACTGTCTTCTTAAAACGAAATCAGACTTCTCATTCGCATAAAATGCTTGTTTTGCATTCATAATTCTATTTTACTACATTTGCTCCACACATTAGTTAATTTTGCTGGACAGCTTACTATTTTTGCCTTGTTCATACTTACCTTTAACATTCATTGTTGCTATCATTTAAGAAAATCAAAAAAGGGAGTAGATTTAGAGATGCACATGAAAGTCTGACAGGGCTAAATGGATTTAAGTAAAGACCATGTCTTCATGGGGATTGGGTGGACAATCAATATAGGTGCAACACACTGAGGAGGTCTATCTACAGAGGTGCTTATTGACTCCTCCATATGTACCTGGAGTCCTTGGAAATCTGTCTTTAATATGATGTTATGATTAGATTAGATTACATTACATTACAGTGTGGAAACAGGCCCTTTGGCCCAACAAGTCCACACCGACCCGCCGAAGCGCAACCCACCCATACCCCTACATTTACCCCTTACCTAACACTACAGGCAATTTAGCATGGCCAATTCACCTGACCTGCACATCTTTGGACTGTGGGAGGAAACCGGAGCACCCGGAGGAAACCCACGCAGACACGGGGAGAATGTGCAAACTCCACACAGTCAGTCACCTGAGGCGGGAATTGAACCCGGGTCTCAGGCGCTGTGAGGCAGCAGTGCTAACCACTGTGCCACCGTGCCACCCACACCACACAAGCGTTAGAAGCAAAGTTTTGTAGCATTGTTTCCAGACCCTGAGAGACTACATTGACTTGGTGACTTCCTGCCATTTAAGCGTCACCTTACATTTATTGAAAATTTGCCTGCTTCTTTAAATAGGGCCATTAACGTTACTGCACTTCCTATAACAAGATCTCTTTGCTGGCCAGCAAAGTGGAACTTTCTACACGTCCCATTACGATCAATTAATTCATTTTCTACCACTACCTCGCCTTTAATAGTGAGTGGTAGCCCTCAAGGAGCCACCTCATCACTGAATTTTACACTCTCAGCCAAGTGTTCTGAAAGCCACTCTCTGGGAAAGCTATTCCTGTACGCTAATAGCCTACACAGTAAAACAAAAATAGTTGGGTATACACCTGAACAAACAATATAGCCCCCTTATCCTCTCATGCATTACTGAGTATATTAGTTATACCTCATTGGGCATTAACGAATAGAACAGTATTCTTGAATATCCAGTCATAATTGCTGGAGGTACTACTGAATAGAGCAGTTATACCATAAGACCATAAGACATAGGAGCAGAAATTAGGCCATTCAGCCCTTCGTGTCCGCTCTGCCATTCAATCATGGCTGATAAGTTTCTTAACCTCATTCTCCTGCTATCTCCTCATAACCCTTGATCCCCTTCATCCTCAACATCCTATCTCAGTCTTAAATATACGCAATAACCTGGTCTCCACAGCTTTCTGTGGCAATGAATTCCATAGATGCACCACTCTCTGGCTGAAAAAGTTTCTCCTTATCTCCATTTTGAAAGGTCTTCCCTTTTCCTCGAAGACTTGTGCCCTCAGGTCCTAATCTCTCCTACCAATGGAAACATCTTCCCAACATCCACTCTGTCCGGGCCATTCAGTATTCTGTATATTTCAATTAGATACTCCTTCATCCTTCTAAACTTCATCTAGTATAGACCCAGAGCCCTCAAACATTCCTCATATGTTAAGCTTTTCATTCTTGTGACCGTTCTTGTGAACCTCCTCTGAACATGCTCCACAGCCAGTACATCCTTCCTGAAATGCAGGACCCAAACTTCCAAATGTGTTCTGACCAGAGCCTTATAAAGCCTCAGAAGTACATGCCTACTTTTAATTTCATGTCCTCTCAAAATAAATGCCAACATTGCATTTGTCTTCCTAACTACTGACTCAACTGCACGTTTACCTTAAGAGAATCCTTAACTAGAACTCCCAAGTCTCTTTGCACTTCTGAATTTTCTCCCTGTTTAGAAAATAGTCCATATCACTAGTCTTCCTATCAAAGTGCATGACCTCATGCTTTCCCATAGTGTACTCCATCTGTCACTTCTTTGCCCACTCTCCTAACCTGTCCAAATCAATCTGCAGTCTCCCTGCCTCCTCAATGCTACCTGTCCCTCTACATATCTTTGTACTGTCGGCAAACTATGGCAAGATGTTCTCAGTTCCTTCATCTAGATCGTTAATGTATAAAGTGAGAAGTTGTTGTCCCAACACTGAGCCTTGCGGAACACCACTTGTCACCAGCTGCCATCCTGAGAAGGACCCGTTTATCTCCACCCTCTGCTTTCTGCCAGACAGCCAGGCTTCTATCCATGCTAGCACCTTGCCTAGGACACCATGGGCTCATAACTAACTCAGTAGCCTCCTTTGCAGCACCTTGTCAAAGGGCTTCTTGAAGTTAAGGTAGATAACATCCAATGGCTCTCCTTGGTCTAACCTGCTCATTACTTAGTCATAGAGTCATAGAGATGTACAGCATGGAAACAGACCCTGATATCCCAACCCTATCTAGTCCCACCTGCCAGCACCCGGCCCATATTCTTCCAAACCCTTCCTATTCATATACCTATCCAAATACCTCTTAAATGTTGCAATTGTACCAGCATCCGCCACTTCCTCTGGCAGCTCATTCCATACATGTACCACCCCCTGCATGAAAAAGTTGCCCCTTAGGTCTCTTTTATATCTTTCCCCTCTCACCCTAAACCTATGCCCTCTCGTTCTGGACTCCCCGACCCCAGGGAAAAGACTTTTTCTATTTATTCTATCCATGCCCTTCATAATTTTGTAAACCTCTATCAGGTCACCCCTCAGCCTCCGACGATCCAGGGAAAACAGCCTCAGCCTGTTCAGCCTCTCCCTATAGCTCAAATCCTCCAACCCTGGCAACATCTTTGTAAATCTTTTATGAACCCTTTCAAGTTTCACAACATCTTTCTGTTAGGAAGGAGACCAGAATTGCACGCAATATTCCAACAGTGGCCTAACCAATGTTCTGTACAGCCACAACATGACCTCCCAACTCCTGTCCTCAATACTCTGACAAATAAAGGAAAGCATACCAAACGCCTTCTTCACTATCCTACCAACCTGCAACTTCGCTTTCAAGGAGCTATGAACCTGCCCTCCAAGGTCTCTTTGTTCACCAACACTCCCAAGGACCTTACCATTAAGTGTATAAATCCTGCTAAGATTTGCTTTCCCAAAATGTAGCACCTCGCATTTATCTGAATTAAACTCCATCTGCCACTTCTTAGCTCATTGGCCCATCTGGTCCTTCCTCAAAGAATTCTAGCAGATTTGTCAGGCATGACCTCCCCTTGATGAAACTGTGCTGATGTTGCCCTATTTTATCATACATTTCCAAGTATTCAGAAATCTCATCCTTCACAATGGATTCCAGGGTTTTACCCACGACTGAGGTTAAGTTAATTGGTCTGTAATTTTCCATCTTTTGCCTTACTACCTTTTTAACAGATGTCATATTAGCAATTTCCAATCCTCTGGGGCCCTCCTTGATTCTAGTGATTGCTGAAAGATCATTACTAATGCCTCCACTATCTCTTCAGCTATCTCCCTAAGAACTCTGGGATGTAGTGCATTTGGTCCAGGTGATTTATCCACCTTCAGGCCAATCAGTTTTTCTAGCACCTTCTCCTTGGTGATGGCCACCATACTCAGCTCTGTCCCCCCTCTCTTGAATTTTTTAGATATTACTTGTGCCTTCCACTGTAAAGACTGATGCGAAGAACTTGTTCAGTTCCTCAGCCATTTTCTTTGTTCCCCACTACTCTCTCTCCAGCGTCATTTTCCAGTGGCCCAATGTCCACTTTTGCCTCTCTTTTGCCCTTTATATATCTAAAGAAACTCTTACAGTCTTCCTTTATATTACTGGCTAGCTTACCTTCATATTTAATCTTCTCCCTCCTCTTATAAGCTTCCCAAACCTCTGGTAACCCACTGCGTTTTGCACATTATATGCTTTCTCTTCTGCTTTTACGTTATTCCTGACTTCCCTGGTCAGCCATGGTTGCCTCATACTCCCTATACCATGCTTCATTTTCCTCAGGATGAATCTCTGCTGTGTCTCCTGAATTAATCCCAGAAATTCCTGCCATTGCTGTTCCTGTGCTTTTCCTGCTAGACTCCTCTCCCAGTCAATTCTAACCAGCTCCTCCCTCATACCTCTGTAGTTGCAATTATTCAGCTGTAATACTATTACCTCTAATTCTATCTTCTCCCTCTCAGATTGTAGAATAAATTCAATCATTTTATTGATGATTGCCTCCTAAGGGTTCATTCACCTTAAGCTCCCTTATCAAGTCTGTCTCATTGCACAACACTAAATCCAGTATTGCATGTTCGCTAATGGGCTCTACCACAAGCTGCTCCAAAAAGCCAACTTGTAGACATTCCACAAATACCTTTTCTTGCAATCCACTACCAACCTGATTTTCCATTTGCCTACTTAAATCCCCCATGATCACTGTAACTTTGCGTTTCCCACACATCTTTTCTACCTCCCAGTGTATCTTGCACCCCAGCTCCTGACTACTGTTTGGAGGCTTATACATAACTCCAACTGTAGTTTTTTTTGGCTTTTGTGGTTCCTCAATTCTACCCGCACAGATTCTACACCATCTGACCCTACTTTCTTTCTTACTATTGATTTAATTATATTGCTTACTAAAAAGGCAACCCATTTTCCACTGTGGAATACAATAGTTATGCCAGTAATATCCAATATCCTAAATACACCAGGAGTGCACTAATTACTCAGGCACAGCTTAATGATGTCAGTGGTTAACAATAAATTAGATTAGCATGGAGAACGGTTAGAACCTGGGAGTCTTTAGTTGAAATGGTTCAGTATACTTTAAGTAATGCATTTAGTCAATGGGAAGCTATTTCCACTACTGCAAGTTAAATAGTGGGTAAGTTGAAGCTGGGATTGAACAAGTCCCAGGATGCTGTTAGTAGATACTCACCACCCACTGCTTTCGTTGCACAGCGAAGTAAAAGATGTACCATTGGAAGTAGAGGGGAAGTAGTGCTGGAGGTCCAACTGTGACAAGATGACAAAGCAAATTATTTAGAATTACAAAAAAACTGTAGAACTTTCTTTATACAACTCAATGGGCTCCATCCCAGGCTCATACTCACATTTGACATGGAGCTGTCCAAGTCTCAATTGTTCCCATTTCTTCTCATTTTATGAGAAAACTGCCAAAGAATTCTCTACTACTGTCTAGTGCAAGTCTACTTTCTCTGGTCTATTGGGACTCCTACAACTCCACATGCTGTTAGATTGGGTATATTGGCAACGTCATAGATAGGGCCAAAGCGGTTTGGTCACCATGCAAGCTTAATGCGGAAATAGAACACACTGAAGCGATCCATCAGGACAATGGCTATTCCAGTCTGACCATTGCTTGCTGATTATCACATAAATTCTTGAATGGGCCTAAGTCTTGAAAAGTGCCAAGGGTTAGGGTACCACCATAGTTAGTCAAGGGGCTCATTCAATTATAATTTGAGGAATTGGCATCCATCATTCCTGTATGTCAAGTGCAGCCAGACTAGGAATTACAGATTGGTCAGTCAGGCTCAGTTGATACATCAATCCAGGAAGGTCCAGCAATTTTTCCTGCAGTGAGATAAAAGAAAGGATGACTATGATGCAAGTGGTGGAAGAGTTTGTCTGTGGTCATGCTTGAATGCTGAGTGATTCGAAAGCACAGAGTGGCAGGTAGGGTGAGTAGTTTGGGAGATTGAAATGGGTGTGAACACTTGAGTGGGCATGATGTATGCAATACAGAGGATTTTATCCATTAGCCTTAGTGAAATGTGTGCACAGTAGCAAAGTGAGAATGAGTGCTGGCCCTTGGGTGAAAGTTGGCCGAGAAAAGGTGATGGCACTTGCCCTTACAGAGGTCAGAAGATCATTGACCTTCTTGTGGCACTGTTGGGCATCCCTTTTGCTGCAGGATACAGCACTGATCCCTCGTGCATTTTCTGTCCAGGCTGCCTACATCTGGTCAGCAAGAAAGAGGACTACTCTCTAAGCAGCCAACATAATCGAAGACTCCTCCCACCCCAGTTATACTCTCTTCCATCCTCTTCTGTCAGGCAGAAGATATAAAAGTTTTACAACACGTACAAATAAATAGATTCAAGAACAGCTTTTTTCTTGATGTTATCAGACTTTCGGATGGACCTCTTAAACGTTCATGTTAACCTCTCTCTGCACCTTCTCAGCAGCTGTAACACTGTATACTGATCTCTGTTACCCTGATGCACTTGTATAGTACGATCTGCCTGTAAAGCACACAAGACAACTATTTTCACTGTATCTCAATACATATGATAGTAATAAATCAAATCAAAACAAAACAAAACCCTGTCCATCAACATCTATAGAACCCACTGTTCTAGGGAGCTAGCTAGCCTTTCAATTGTTAGTGTTGAGCACTGCAGTGTGAGGGGTCATTCCTAGCTTCAACATCTGAATGTACGCAGCTGGGCTTTAAATATGGTGCCAAAGGAGTGGAAGCTGGAAGATCTCACAAATAGTGAGCATTTCTGTCCCACTTACTACAAATTCCCTGAAAAATACAGCCAACATCTCAGTTACATAGTTAATTTGGTCTTCTAAATGCCACAAAGGTAAGTGCCATTATCTTCTCTCTGCTACCTCACCATCAAACACCAGGATTCGGTCTAACTCTGCCACGATAAGGGCATCTCACCAAGGCTCAGGGACAATAACTCCGAGTATTCTATGCATCAATGTTCACTCAAGGGCTTACACCCTAACCCTCAAGGGCTCATATTCCTAACTACTCATCCGTCCAGTCCTTTGTACTTCCTAATCGTTAATTATGCCATGTGGGCAGCTCGGTGGCTCGGTGGTTAGCACTGCTGTCTCACAGCGCCAGGGACACTAGTTCAATTCCAACCTTGGGCAACTGTGTGTGTGGAGTTTGCACATTCTCCCTATGGCTTCGTGGGTTTCCTCCAGGTGCTCTGGTTTCCTCCCACAGTCACAAAGATGCACATTAGGTGAACTGGCCATGCTAAATTCCCCACAGTGTTCAGGGAGGTGTAGGTTAGGTGTATTGAGTCAGGGATAAATGTACAGTAACGGGGAATGGGTTTGGGTGGGATACGCTTCAGAGGGTTTGTGTAGGCTTGTTGGACCAAAGATCCTGTTTCCACACTGTAGGGAATCTATTAACTGGAGACCATACATCACAGTAGCTGCTCTTACATCCACTTCCATCATACTCAATCCCTCCTTTTGTCTCATTGAGGAAAATACAGCGCAGCAGTCTCCATGTCCTATGTCCCAACAGCCTCCTGACTGACCAACCTATTTTCTCTGGATTGCACAATGAATGACGGGATAGTGAGAGGGACAGAGGAAGTGAGAGACTCTGGAGTGTTTTGCACAAGTCTTTGAAGGTGGCAGAACAGGTAGGTAAAGGTGTAAAGAAAGCATTCTTTTCCATTAAATCTTTCCTTTACTGTATGAGGTATAGAATACAAATGCAGGGATGAAATGGTGGAACTGTTTAAAATTCTGGTTAGTCCACAGCTGGAGTTGTGTGGACAGTTCAGGTCACCGTAGGAAGGACAAAATTGCTTTAGTTGTTGCTAGGGCTTGACAATTTGTAGATATGAAGAAAGGTTGAATAGGCTGGGTTCTTTTCCTTAGAACAGAGGAGGGTGAGTGGTGACTTAATTGAGGTGCATAAAATAATGAGGGGCTTGGATAGGGTGGATATGGAAGACCAGTTTCCCCTAGTGGAAGTCACAGATATAAGATGACTTGTAGAAAAACAAGGAAAAGGTTTTTTTCACCCAGATGGTGATGGGTGACTCGAGTTGACTGGCTGGTTTAGTGATGGAGGAATCAAGCCTCCAATCATTCAAACATGCCTAGATCTGCACCTGATGTGCTGGAGCCTGGCAAACTATGTATTGGGGATGCCAGAGGGTGGAATTAGGATAGATGGTTACTCTTTTCCAATTTTACTGCTCCTCGGATGCTGCCTGAAATGCTGTGCTCTTCCAGCACCACTAATCCAGAATCTGGTTTCCAGCATCTGCAGTCATTGTTTTTACCTACTTTTTTTCCTCAGTCAGTGCTGACACAATGGGCTAAGTAGTCTTTTTCTATGCACTAACATTTCTATAGTTCTATAGTAATCAGGTATTGCAATTGTTAAAGTCATTGCCAAGCTTAGGGTTACCCTCCGCAAACCACCCCCCCAAAAAAAAACAAAATCGCAGGTTCAAACTGCAGTCTGTGGTGAATTTGTTCAGATACAGGACAGAAACAATTCACCTCAGGGTGTCTGCTGTAATGAGTGGAGAATCAGACATTTTCCAGCTCATGTTCAGCATCTAATAACACTTGTATAGTTAGCAATGTTGGGTAAAGACAAGATCATATTTAATTGTGATGCCCTCCATAGCCAAACAGCATGCTGGCAGTTAAAGTCTTGGCTCACACATGTGTAAAAGCACTATGGGCCAGCCAATAACCACAGAACCTAAACTAAGAAAACCTGAATGCATTCATAGACAAGAGAAAGGGAGAGAACTGGAGAAAAAAAGATCAAATGTTTGCACAAAGAACTTTATTCAATACTAAAAGTTATAAACTCATCAGATTGTAAAGTCAGACTTTTGAGTGTTAACATGCGCAGAGACCAGCGTATAGCTTATAAAAAGCTCTGTCACATTTCTAGTTTCATGTACATGCCCCTGAAATTAATCAATACACAACAAATGCATGTCTGAGCAAATCTCACACGGTTGACAGGCTCCAGTCTTTGTGAGGTAAACATAGGAAATCCACTCTCTTAACGCTAGCTTAATTTACAGGGAAGTCAGGAGAGGAAGCTGGCCAATCAATGAGGAGGGAAAGAAATCTCACCACAGCCAGATACATCAGGAGATCTGAAATAACAGAGACTAAGTGTGAGACTGTCTGGGGCCAGAACTGGAGATGACTAAAGGGTACCAGGGCTCCTAAGAGTGACTCTAGCACTAAACAGCAATGGCATCCTCTGGCAGGTCTGATTTCTCAGGAGCTCTGGATGCTAATTCTTGCTGTTTTAATTTTTAATTACTCACACAGACCAAACTCTGCCTAGTTTCAAATGGTTGCACTAAATAAAAAGACTGCTCAGTAAAGGGCTACTTGTACTCCCTTGACCTTAACATTAACAGGACATACTGTTCTAATCTGATCATTAAATACCGACAGTTTATCTGTCCAATGTGTAGAATTTGTCTTCAGCTTAACCAACAGAAAAGTGACATGTAACTCCAGTGCAGCCAAACAAAGCAAGGATTCCCAATTGTTAAATCCCCTTTGCTTTTTTATCCAGGTCTCTTCAATTTTATAATAGGGTCTTTTCCTGGTGAAATTACAAGGAATTCCTTGTAACCAAGGAATGGTTATAATTTGTGCCCTTTCCAATTCATCTACTTACATTAACATTAAAAACAGTGTCTATAGAACAACCAAAGTTTGTTAACAACTGAAACTTGCAAGTTCCAGCCTGCTATGAATAGAAATAGAGTGCCAGAATAAATAACAATGTTTTGCAGAGGCTGGGTTCCCTGGTCCATGGTCTACTTTTGGCTGTGAGGGCTTTCTACCAGAATTGTGAATATGGCCTAGGAAGCCCCACCTACATGGAGCTATTGACCAATCAGAGCCGGGGATTTCCAGGACCCTGCAACAGTGTTCATGGCTACTGCCAACAGCTCCCCTGAATCTCTAGGTAGAGATCAGCAAGTGCTGCAAGGGGGCAGGTTCCAGTTTTGGGAAGCTGTGGGGAGAGGGGGTGGAAGGGTGTCTGAAGTGAGGAAATGGGATGTTCCTCAGAGGCCACACCATGCCCTAGGACAAGAACTTTGATATTGCAAAATTGAGTGCAGAGTGAAGGACCTATCCATAATGGGCACCCTCCCTGCACTGTTTTACTGGACTGGTAGGCCAGCTCTTTGTTTTTGTCTCTTGCCTGGAGCTGAAGTAATGTGGGAGTGCACCTTTAAATGGTTGGTGATTGAGCACTGAAGGGTAGTGGGTCAGAAAGCTCAACCATGGACATTCCCATCCAGAACTTAATTTCTGAGGTGGCAGAAAAGTGGTCCATATCTCCCTGCTGCCACTACCCGATTCTTTGCCCTTCATGCCATGTTCCACACAGCTTCTAAGTAGGAGAGAACCTTGAGCAACTTCACACCAAAGGCTGCTCAGTTTCCTCACCATACATTGCTGTCCTGAGTGAGAAAATACTGCACTACTACAACATACAGTTCAAGTCAAAACATCATTACTGAGTCCCAAGCATGGGAAAAAGACTCAAGAATGAAGGAGCAGACACAAAAGTCCTGAAAGAATTCATTTGGGAATCAGCTAACAAATCTGGACATAGATTTGCTCGCTGAGTTGGAAGGTTCATTTCCAGACGTTTTGTCACCCTACTAGGTAACATCTTCAGTGGGCCTCCGGGCAAAGCACTGCTGATAATTCCTGCTTTCGATTTATATGTTTGGGTTTATTTGGGTTGGTGATGTCATGTCCTGTTCTTTATTGCAAGGGGTCTAACACATCAAATTAGACCCCATCTACCACCTCCTGTGAAAAAGAACAGGACATGACATCACCATAAGAAATGATGTTACCACAGGAAATGACATCACCAACCCAAATAAACCCAAACATATAAATCGAAAGCAGGAATTATCAGCAATGCTTCGCCTGGAGGCCCACTGAAGACGTTACCTAGTAGGGTGACAAAATGTCTGGAAATGAACCTTGCAGCTGAGCGAGCAAACCTACATCCAGAACCCCATTTATCACCCCCTGAGAAAAAGAACAGGAAATTATATAAGCACAGGAAATGATGTTACCACAGGAAATTATATCACCAACCCAAATAAACCCAAACATATAAATCGAAAGCAGGAATTATCAGCAATGCACCGCCCGGAGACCCACTGAGGATGCACCTAGTAGGGTGACAAAATGTCTGGAAATGCACCTTCCAGTTCAGTGAGCAAACCTACATCCAGAACCTCAACCTGAGCTACAAATCTTCTCAAAACTCGCAGCTAACAGAGTTTCATTTTTAGTTGCCATTCATTATAGTTTCAAAACTTACTCAAAGCTTATAATACGAAGTCCTGCTTTGGGTACACTCAAACCAGCAATGAAAATACACAGTGAAGGGTGTTTCAACCTTTATTTCTAAATGTACCATGGTTTGCAAATTTGAAAGGTGTTAATAAACTTACAGCATTGGTGCATAATTGGCAAATATAAGAGAGAGAGGGACTGTAGTTTGGTAGTTTCAACACAGACAACAAGTTTAAATGGGACAAAAGACCTGAAGATTTGGAAGGAGTTGGAAAGAGTTACACTAATCAGTACAATAAACAACACAGGTTAATAAATCCATTTAAAGAAAGCAAAATCTAGGGGTCACTTTTAGAGGAATATAATTGGAAAACACAGAAGTTTTGTTAAACCCATACAAAAATCTTGATTAAAATATAATTAAAACTCGAGTACTGTGAATAGTTGTTATATACGTTATGCAAAAAATGAAGACACTCGACCAGATGGGAACAAAACTCCAAGTGTTGCACCAAAACTGAGAGGTAATACTTTAAAGGAAAGGTTGAACAAAGCGAGGCTCGTTTTTCTAGGAAATTTATGACTGAAGAGGTGAGCCAAAAGAGGCCTTTAAGATTATGAAAGGGTTTGATGAGGCAGACATTAGAGACCAGATGGAGCCAAAATAAACAGCCACTAATAAGCATACCAGAAATTTAAGGATTTTTTAAAAAGAATTATTACTCAGGGAGTGGTTTGTAATGGGAATTCTCGACTATGAGGTAGTTGAAGTGACTTGCATGCACATGCACTGTACTGACATACACTGGATAATTCTATGCAATTGACTTACTCAGGAAGAAATACTTGTGTTGGTATTGGTATGGCATATACTTCTTCTTCTGTATCCCCACCTGGGTTGAAGGAAAAAAAAGAAAAGTTTGAGTTATCATTTTGCGCACACACAATAATGAAATCAAGGCTTGTGAATTTATTATGATTTTGGGCTTCAGGTGTTACAGCTTCATATGATGGAAGTGAATGTTGGCTATCCAGGCTTAGAAGTCAGTACATGTCACTGTTTGTCATTCAGTTAGTTTTAAAATTCGAGGGGCTACACTGATATCCAAGTCCAAGAATATGACATACATCACACTCTGCCAGGAGCATAATTCATAAAATCTATCCCAGTGTTTAAATTGGTTTCCAACCCAGTTCTTTTGTAAACTACATACCACTACTGGCTACAATGGGTGCCCTAAACAGTCCTTGACTCCACAAAACTGCAACTGGTCATATTTCATATTTTACTTTATTCAGCCAGGCACTTCCAAATGAATTCATTATTTTTTAAAATCTCTCTCAGAATGTGGGTGTTAATCATTAGTTGAAAATGGTTCCAAACCATTGCTCCCATGTAATGAGATAATTCAGTATCACTGCATAGAGAGTTCTAGCAGCAGTGAAGCTACCATGAGATATGTCCAACTTAGAATGGCGTGAGAAGGGAGCTTGCATTTGCTACTGTTGTTACTTTGCTTGATCTTCTCGATTATGGAGGTCATTGCTTTGGAAGGTGCTGTTGAAAAAGCCTTTACTCTCAGCTAGTGCTCCTTCAGCACCTGGTGTTAAATATACACAGACGCACAGCGAGCTCATTTGTTTCCATTCACATTATTTAAAGCAAGTCTAACTGCCCTAGCAGAAATCCTAGGAATTGTTAAATCTGCCTAACTATTCTCTGTTCCAGTTGCAGGAATTACATACTGCATCTCACAATGGCAACTAAGATACAGAGATCATCTATGTAATTTCCCGTACACTGTTCCAGCCTTTCTCTCTGCAAATACAAGGTCTCACACTAAACAGACAAACATAATTTGAAGTAGACCATTTGACCCTTCCAGCTTTTTTCAAACTACTGAGCCAAGATCATAGCCAATCTTCTCCCTCAAACCCTACCTTTCCACCCTATTTCTGTATTCCTTAATTTTTCTGTACTCAAAATTGTACAAGAGGTGAGACTCTCATCTCAAAACTGATTTTCCCAGGGTTAGGAAAATCAGGTCTAAAATATCAATTCCAAAGTTGCAACTCAGAAGCTAAGTGCTGAAATGTAGTTGCTTTAAATGTGGAACCACTTGGAGGATTTGGTAGCCATCACTCATGCTGCTTCTTCCTCTCACCTGGAAACATCTCCCCTCTCCCCTGTACCCACCTCAATCCCACTGACTACCATTCCCCTTCCCTCACTCTGGGCACTCCTCCTCCCTAGGTACTGCTCATGCTACCCCCAACCCCACCCCATCCTGAGCACCATTTCCCCAACAATTGCTTATTCTCAAGCACCCATCCAGACCAAATTCCCCATCACCTTTCCTTCGTTGGACATTGCTTACACTCTACCATGAATATTTGAACCCCTCTCTCCGTCCATAGGCACATACTTTCCTCAAAACCATGTGCAGCCACACTCGATAATCCCAATTCCCAGACACCCCATCTTGCTGTTCATAACAGTTAAGTTCCTAAGTAATTCTTATAGGTTGTCCCTCATTCTTTCTGCCTGCATCCTACTAACCTCAACAGTTTCTAAAAGTCCTGCCAGGAAGATGCCAAGCAGCTGACTGAACATCTGTGTTCGACTTACCTCAATTGGGAGCTTCTTTCCCAAGACAAAGAAGATGGGATGCATGTTGATGTCAGGGTCTTTGCGGAAGCAGTTGGGCTTGGCATGATGCTGAAAGTGGAGGTGGTTCCACCAGCTGGCTGGGGCACCCTATCACCAGAGAAAAAGAGACAGAAATGATCAGGCTAACTTAAGACAGTCAAAGCCGAAATCACCCTGAGAATCTCAAATATAGTGCACACATCATTCAAGCACACAACCTGAACTAACACAGTCAGTAGCATCAATTCCTTTTGATTCTCCCCCTACCCCCTCAAATCCTAACATTGGTGTCCTAGACGATTGGCCTCTCTCTACTGTGAGAAAGAAATGGGAATAACAATTTTCTCTCCATGATTTTGGCTCTTCCCAGAGTATGACTCTGCAGGCATCAAATGCCCCCCAGCTGTTATCCCATGCGAGCCTCGTTGACAAGTGTCATTACACCTCGATCACATCCTGTCCTCACTGAACTAGCTGACGAGCTAATGTTCCAGTAGATGTGTCTGGAAAGGCACAAGGGATGATTTGATTAATCTCAGAGTCTCCAGACCAGAGTAACGTCTCTGTTCCCTAGTCCAAAAGGGTCCTGAGGCCAATTGCAATGCCCCTCCTGTTGAGTCGGCTGAGATCGAGAGATCTCCACCTACTAGGGATCAAATCTGGCCTCAGCCAATGAAGCTTAGCCAACTGAAACAAGTTAATGAGACACTGTATATTATTTGGTAGTACTTTAAGTCATGGAGTAAACTGGGGTGTACTTTAAGTCCCATAATGTAAACTAGAATGGGACAAGTGTACAGTGTAAACAATTAGCATGGGATCTATGTATGTAGAAAATTACAGGCATTGACATGGAATTGACTGGGAAGATAGACAGCAGGAAAAATGGCACACTGAAGACACAGATGCAAATATATGGAAGGCAACATAAAAAAGAACAAACTGCAGCTGATCAGAAACAGACAATGAAGGATAGAAAATAAGATGGAAACAGGGAGAGATGAGCAGAAATAAATCAGGAATTTCATTGAGGTTTCATTGCATGATTTTGTCAGATGTTTTATGGCAAACTTTCTTGAAACAAGTTCCCAGCCTTGATTATAAAAAAGACATGTAAGACAGGTGGAAATGTGAGGAGGAAGAGATAAAGAGAAAAGAAAAGAAAGCAATGATGGGCCAGAGATAGCAAACACAGGACAGGAAGTGAGAAGTTAGAGACACATACTACTGGAAAGAGATTGTGTTTGATACAGGAGTTATGGTAGATTAGCAACATGATAGTGCAGTAAACTCCAAATACAGTGTGACTCACTTTCAGGTGACCAATGATAAATTTGTGAACAATATGGTTCCACTTGGATTTGCTAAACACTGATAGGTGCCCAAAGTCATGCTGTAGCCAACCACCCTGTGCCTGCAAACAAAATCATAAGAAAGCACATTACAAATTAATACCAAGAGCACTGCATAGGTTATTGCAACAATACCCATCAACTAGGACATCCATGCTATCTTGGCCAGTCTCAGCCATACCAATTTAAGATTAAAATAAGTCTTACACTAATCACAGAGAGCAGAACATCCCATGTTGGAATCTGACCTTTGTCCAGCCTGATCTGAAATCTGCTGGTTGGGGAAATGCTGGCCTAGTGGTACTATCACTCGACTATAAATCCAGAGACCCCAGTGATGGTCTGTGAACCCGGGTTCAAATCATGCCATGGCAGATGTTGGAATTTGTATTCAATTAATATCTGGAATTAGGAATCTAATTATGACTGTGAAACCATTGTTGCTTATTGGAAAAATCCAGTCAGTTCTCTAATGCCATTTAGGGAAGGAAACTGCCATCCTTACCAGGTCTGGGGTACATGAGACTCTAGGTCTATAGCATGTGGATTAACACTTAACTAATACTTAACTGGGATAGGTAATAACTGTTGGCTTGGTCAGTGTCACCCTCATCCTGTGAAGGATTTAAGAAAAGAGACAACCAGACCTGAAGATATTAGGGTAAGTTACCAATTGTGACATGCAGAAATTGCTAATAACATACTGACTCATCAAACATAATTTATGACAGTTCATAAGGTAATTGGTGTCTACTTGATTCACTGATTATAATGTTGAAAGATTAAATTGTACTATCTCTCTGGACATTGATGTAATATTAAAGGATTAAACTTTAAAGGACTGTCTTTGGTGGGGCCGACAGTCATGCAGGAGTGCGAACGACTCCCCACTCAATTTAAACAGTTATTTGCTACTACTCCCCCTACTATTATCAAATTAAACTATCATTCAATCTCTTCCATTCAGTAATGCTTTCAAACCATCCTCCAAAGCTAGGTATGTCACACCTACATTGTCTTGGTGAATCACTGAGTCAGGAAATCATCTGCATAACGATTCCCCAGGATTAGGGCATTTACATTTGCATTATCTCTGAGGATGATCTCATCCTATCATTGTACCTGGGGTAACATGTGACTGTGAGGCTGGGAGTTATCTTGAGTGGCATGTGACTGTGGAGGAGTGGCCTGAGTATCTGTGAGCATGACCAACTGACCTGCATAAAGAGGATGTGTTTTCATTGTTCAGGGCCTCTTTTGATTCGATTTTGCATGCCTGTGAAGTATGCCAAAGGGGGCCACCTGGCTTGTACAGGTTTTAATAAACTTTAACTGCTTGCAGAAGTTGGTGTATGCGAATTACATCTCGTGTGTAAAACCTCGGGAAAAGAATCTAACATGGTGACTGTAGCTTATTAAGATTATGTAGCACACATGGATAGTCAGACCGAGTGATACATTTCCCACTTCATGTATTATATAGTTCCACCTAACATGACAATTAGGTTCCTACAGAAGGAATTTACCTAGTTATGTGCATGATAACTGCAAACCCACCTGCACAATGGCCAGAAGAGCTGTGCTGATCATAAAGGGGACAAAGGATGCACCAAAATACCATAGAGTGAGCCAGGCCGCAGCATCAAGGAGTAGTAGGTGTGCTAGCATTCCAGCAAAGAACAGCTTGTTTGGCTTGAGGAGATTCGTCTTTTCCACAAGTGCACGCAGCTCCTGGAAATCCTCTGTTATCAGTTTCTGAGACAGTGAAACAGAGAAAGAGACCATGAGTTTTAAAAAGACTCATGCTTAGCAGTGTGAATGGAATCTCACTTTGAGGAACCATTGCACAATGAGAAATTAGTGCTGCTTTGCATTTTTAATTTGTATGGAAAGAAAAATGCCAGCAAAATTCTTGTGAACAATGTCTAAAGTAGGTAACTATTATCTGTTTTGGTGTAAACAGGATAGCAATTGTTTATTCAAAACGTTGATTCTCCTGCTCCTCAGATGTTGCCTGTATGGCTGTGCTTTTCCAGCACCACACTCTTCGACTCTGATCTCCAGCATGTGCAGTTTTCTCCTTAGAAATTCATGGTGATAGAAACAACATAAAAGGCAGGAGGACTTGTATTTATACATATTTCAACCCCTTTATCCAAACCACTTTAAACAATAAAATACTTCTCAAATATCGTCACTATTCTATTGCAGGAATGCACACATCATGATTCTCATCCAATAACAATCAAGCTATTCTCTTTAGAGACGGCAATCTCGGATTGTTCTGCAGAACAGTGACCGCAAATGGTACTCACACTTTTCCAAGATTCCAAGCTGGGCTGGTCAGGAGCAAGCTCTCCAATCAACAGCGAGTTCAGATACTTGCTCACCAGTGTCTTATCAATGTGGAAGGCAGTGAAGGGATCCTAAAGGAAGAGACCGGTAGTTATCTGGAGTAAAGCACTTTATTTGTGGTAAAGTCTGTGCAAGATTTGAAAATGTTCCAACATTCAGAATTTTTTAAATAAAGGGAAACCCACAATGGAAACTTAAATCCAATCATGCAGGACATCACTCTGCTTAAGAAGAGTAAAGTTGGACATGAGGACAAGGTGGCTCACAACCATATTCTCAAGGATAGTTAGGGATGGATGCTAAATACTGGCCTAGTCACAATAGCCACATCTCAAATTTTTTTTTAAGAATTCAGCATTCACTGCACTCAGGGAATTAAAATGACAATGGAACACCAAGGCAGCACAGAGAGTTGAAAAAAGACTAGCACCTTCAGAAAGAACAGTGAAATTAATCAATAAGTCCACATACACCTTACTGGGTTTCAGATCATACCACTGATTGTTTATTGCAATACAGTGAAATAATTGAAGGTGAAGATTTAGCAACCTGTTATTCATAAAGTTAAGTGTCACAGGGGTTATAATAAATCTCATATCTCATGATAAGTGTAGTCAACAACATAAAATAGACAGGGGCACACTGCTTACATCAAGCATACTGCAGTTAAAAGCATTTTAGCATTGGATGGCTAAAGCAGATAAATATATTATTTGTAGCAAGGCATCACTCTACATAGACAGGAGCTGGGTGAGATATTCAGTTATAAAGGCATGTCCCATAGTCCAGAGTCCTGCTCAGAATACAAATGTACAAACAAGAAAGGAGAGTAGGCACTCCATCCTTCTTGCCTGCTCTACAGTTCAATAAAATTGTGGCTGAGCTGATTTTTAAACTTAACTCTACATTCCTGCATGCCTCTGATAATTCTTCACCCTCTTGATAATCAGGAATCTATCTGTGGCTTAAAACTATTTAAAAATTCAGCACCCACTGCCATTTGAGGAAAAGAATGCCAAAGACTCAACCTTCAGAGAAAATTTCTTTCCTTATGTCTGTCCTAAATAGAGTGTCTCCTTATTTTTAAATTATGACCCCTAGTTTCAGATTCTCCCACTGGTGGGAAAAGTTCTTTGCACATTCAACCAATCATGTCCTTGGGGCCATATGTGTAATAATTAAGTCACTTCTGATGATTCTAAACTTCAAAGGATACAGGCCCTCTCTAATTAGCCTTCTTTTTATGGTAATCTGCTCATTCCACATGCTAATCTAGTAAACCTTCTCTGAACCGTTGTTTGAAGACAGGATTACAACCTGCCACACTCCATCTCACACTCTGTCTTCAGTATTGCTCCTTGACAGGTCTGCAGGATCTGGGAGGTTGCCGTATGTTTAAAATGGTTGACATATTTCATAATCTCAGTATGTATCAATATCTCTAGCCTTATCAATGCGAGCAAATAAATTGAAGATATTTTTAAAATCATTAAGTAATTGGCAGGCTGCTCCAACAGTGCTGTGAATACCAATCTCAAGGGGAACTAACTGTAACCTGTGAAAAACTTGAATAAATTGTTTCTCATTCAATTTTTAAGGACAACAAAATTTAGGGGAGGCAATGGCCTAGTAGTATTATTGCTGGACTGTTAAATCAGAGACCCAGATAAATTTGCACGTGACCCGTGTTCTAATCCTGCCACAGCAGATGGTGGAATATGAATTCAATAAATATCTGGAATTAAGAATCTAATGATGACCATGAATCAATTATCAATTGTTGGAAAGAAAACCCATCTGGTTCACTAATATTCTTCAGAGAAGGAAACTGCCATCCTTACCTGGTCTGGCCTACATGTGACTCCAGGCCCACAACAATGTAGTTGACTAACAATTAGGGATGGACAACAAATGTTGCTTAGCCAGCAATGCTCTCATCCCGTGAATGCATAAAGAAAAAAAAAATTTGACCTGAAAAATTACTGAATGCATGTGCAATTTATAAACTACTGTCAGATCCTAATAAAATGCTAATGGTTATTTCAGAAATTCCACTACACAAGGGCCTTTAGTTAATTACATATTAAAACTGATTGATTTATTCACTTCAATAAAAAGGTGATTTGTACAACTGCATTGGGGGAGGGGGAGCTGTATATACACAAAGCAACTGTCACAATTCTAAATTATCAGAAATTCCATACAAACCACCCAGAAAAACAAAACACCATATAGTTACAGGAGGGCAGGGAACAGGTTATGTTTGTTGGAAAATTAACATAAATTGCTCTTGAAGTTGCAATGCTTAACTTTTCAGTTCACTCTCTTGCTAAGACACACTTGCAAAATCACAAAACTTAAATTTTCCAGGAACCAGAGCACAATGGTAGAATATAATTACTTTTCACTTTGCAACAAAACATATTCAGTGACCTATTTGAGTGGTAATCTAGTCCAGATTTAGTGCTGCAGTTAGAAACATGTTTATTAGAAAAAAGAAGCTTTTAAATAAGTGTCCAATCCTCCACTTGTACAGTAACCTCATTTGAGTCCTAATGACGGTCCTGCCTGAAACCTTGACTCTCCTGTCCCTCTGATGCTGCTTGATCTGCTGTACTTTTTCCAACTCCACATTTTATCGACTCTGACTTTCCAGCATCTGCAGTCTTCACTATCTTCAAGTAACCTCATTTTAAAAGACTTATAAACAAACTACAGTATTTTGAGCTACTAATCGTATCAGGGTATCTCAGTGCTTAGTAACAAAATACATTTAGAGTCATAGAGTCATAAAGTCCTAGAGATGTACAGCATGGAAACAGACCCTTCGATCCAACCTGTCCATGCCGACCAGATATCCCAACCCAATCTAGTCCCACCTGCCAGCACCCGGCCCATATCCCTCCAAACCCTTTCTATTCACATACTTATCCAATGCCTTTTAAATGTTACAATTGTACCAGCCTCCACCACTTCCTCTGGCAGCTCATTCCAAATCCATACCACCCTCTGTGTGAAACAGTTGCCCCTTAGGTCTCTTTTATATCTTTCCCCTCTCACCCTAAACCTATGCCCTCTAGTTTTGGACTCCCCCATCCCAGGGAAAAGACTTTGCCAATTTACTTTATCCACGCCCTTCATAATTTTGTAAACCTCTATAAGGTCACCCCTCAGCCTCTGACGCTCCAGCCTGGAAAACAGCCCCAGCCTGTTTAGTCTCACCTTATAGCTCAAATCCTTCAACCGTGGTAACATCCTTGTACATCTTTTCTGAACCCTTTCAAGTTTCACAACATCTTTCCGATAGGAAGGAGACCAGAATTGTACGCAATATTCCAACAGTGGCCTAACCAATGTCCTGTACAGCCACAACATGACCTCCCAACTCCTGTGCTCAAAACTCTGACCAATAAAGGAAAGTATACCAAACGCCTTCTTCACTATCCTATCTACCTGCAACTCCACTTTCAAGGAGCTATTAACCTGCACTCTAAGGTCTCTTAGTTCAGCAACACTCCCTAGGACCTTACCATTAAGTGTATAAGTCCTGCTAAGGTTTGCTTTCCCAAAAAGAAGCACCCTGCATTTACCTGAATTAAACTCCATCTGCCACTTCTCAGCTCATTGGCCCATCTGGTCAAGATCCTGTTGTAATCTGAGGTAACCCTCTTCGCTGTCCACTACACCTCCAATTTTGGTGTTATCTGCAAACTTACTAACTGTACCTCTTATGCTTGCATCCAAATCATTTATGTAATTCCTCGAATTCCATGAGCAGCAATTACCATTTCATATGCTGTTGCATTGTTTTGGAACTTTGTGGACAATGACCTCTTGCTGGCCCCTCTCCCCTGTGAGAACATTCTGCACCCTCTCTGAGACATCTTTGATCCCGGCACCAGGGAAGCAACACACCATTCTGCTTTATCGCTGCTGGCCACTGAAACGTCTATCGGTACCTTGGACTACAGAATTCCCTAACACAATTGATCTCTTGGAAGCCGATGTACCCCTCGTTGTATTAGAGTCAGTCTCAATACCAGAATTTCTAATGTATTTCATAGTATTCTAGTAGCTATTATTCAAATTTCTAATAGAGAAGCACAATGATTCATAAGGAATCTTAGAGTAGCACATAAACCACCAGACAGATCGTACTGTAAAGGGTTCTAAACTACTTCACTAAACACCATACATATCAAAAATTAGAAGTAACAAACTGGAAGTGGCATAGATGCAGGCAGGTCCCACCTCAGAATGGGGGGGGGGGGGGAGATATCCTCTGTCATTCTCCATTGAACAACTACAGAGTACATAGTGTTTCATGAAAGCAGGACAAATATGACCAGAAGTGAGTTTAGTCTTTCATATTCATAAAACGGATCCATTCTTTTAAGATCTGAATGCTCCAAGAGAGCTATAAGCAAACAGAAGAAAAAGCTAGTTTGGTATTTACATCCAATCCAGGAAAGAGGAACTCCTTTACAGGTAGTTACTCTCCTGGATCATTTCTGAGCTGTAACTACATACTGCCAAACTATCCAATTCTGGGAACAATTGTTCTTTCAATCGAGCAGTCTTTGAAGGTTAGGCAAGTTTCAGATCACATAGCAGTACTTGTAACAAAATTCTTTCTTTTCCAACCTGTATGGAAAACAGCTTCCAAAAGAAGTATACAGCAGCTGTGTTTCCTGACTTGAGAGCATTGAAGTTTTGCAAATATTACTTTGATGAGTTGTTACTGCAACAGAGATATGTTTTACGGCAGACAATTCCAGGTAATGTTATTCAATAAGCTGGAATTGTTTAAGGTCTAGAAGAATGGACTGCCGTAGAGATCTATAATAACTGTGAATATTTTATAATTTTCATGAAGTATTCACTTCCAATGCCCTCCAGCACATTCATGCAAGCAGATGTCATCTGCTTGGCTTCAAAAGATGACTTTAACCAACTGATGAAAGAGCAGCGCTCCGAAAGCAAGTGCTTCCAAATAAATCTGTTGGAATATAACCTGGTATTGTGTGATTTTTAACTTTGTAAACCCCAGTCCAACACCAGCATCTCCGAATCAAGAGATGGACATTGCAAAAAAAGATGAACAGAACTGGAATCATAGCATGTACTATTGGAAAACTTGTTTGCAAAGACCATATCATCATGCCTCCCCCTTAATAATATCAATGCTTAAGCCAAACTCAAAGTTTTGTGGATGGGAAACAGCTAGAACATGACCTACCAGTATGTTTAAGAGTAACTCTAAGTCAGACACTTGCCTCCAAAGAAAACTTTACCAAAGAAGATTTTAAAAAAAGAGCAGAAATTGCTTCTGAAATAAACTTGAGGGTACAACTTGAGGAGCTCATGTGCAAAAATGCACAACTTGTTTTCTATCTCTGCTAATTAGTGGAAGAATATTGCACTGCCTCAGTATTTGAATTATTTACACAAATACTAATGAGGTTAAATCAGACCTTGAAAAGAATAATGCTATTGGACATACAAACACCAAACAATTAAAAGTCCTGGAAAATATCTATATTCTTAACATGACATGTCATATTGCGAAGAATTCCTCAAGAGAAATCAGACGTCATAATTACTATTTTCAACTTGTTTCAATTTTTCAATACTTTTCACCACTGGCTCTTTGGAAACAAATCTACATGGGAATGAGTTGCATGCTCAATATGAAACGTTTTCCTCATTACCAGGTCTGATGAGAGATAGGCTGGCTTCAAGCTGTCACCCAATCTCTGGGAATTACTTTAGAAGTGGGATCATAGGATGTGTGGTAAAAGGACACTCTTGAGGACTCCAGAAGTTCTGCTAAGTAGCCACAGTGCAGTTGAGGATATCACAGATCTATTCAATGGCTCCTCAGTTTCAGAGGGTCTACAGCAGAGGTTTATCAGTTTCACAATGCTGATCCTAAGGCCCTGGATGGCCAAGTCATGTACCAACTTTACATGTCATGTTTGATACTTTCCAAATTTTTATATGTATTGCTTGAGTCTTGAATCTTATTCTCAGCCTTATTGTAATAATTCTGCATTCTCACATAATTTTTTAATTGTTGATAAGTGATCTTCATAATTCTGTACTTTTTAATTATTTCTCTGTGAACGCTCCCAGAACATTGATTTATACTTTTCTTTGATTGACACTAAGAACATTCTTTAATTGTTGATCATTATCCTGATGTTACTGAACTGAGATCACTTTTTCTCCCAATTGTTGGTTTGTAAGATGTGATCATCAATCTGTCTCTTTAAGATTCATCGATCTTTTATTCTGTTTTGATTCTCCATCAGTAAATGTTAATCATATTTGGTACAATAATTTCAGATGATCACACTCCCTGATTATGATTATTGACCTGTGACAGTCAGTCAAAATGAATCTTACTTCAATCATTGATCAGTAATGTTTGTGACAGTGAAGTCTGCCTCCGGAAAACAGGGTCAAAAAGTGTGCTGCTGGAAAAGCACATCTGGTTAGGCAGCATCCGAGGAGCAGGAGAATCGATGTTTTGAGCATAAGCTCCTCATCAGGAATGTGGGGAATACCCCAGAGGGCTGAGAGATAAATGGGAGGGGAGGTGGGGCTATGGGGGGGGAAGGTAACTGGGAATGCGATGGGTAGATGAAGGTGGAGGATGAAGGGCTTTTGCCCAAAACGTCGATTTTCCTGCTCCTCGGATGCTGCCTGACCTGCTGTGCTTTTCCAGCACCACTCTAATCTTGACTCTAATCTCCAGCCTCTGCAGTCCTTGTTTTTACCGAGATGAAGGTGGGGGGTAGAGGAGACCACATCGGGAGCAACAGACACAATGGATGCTGTGTGTGGAGGTGCAGGAAAATCTCTGCTGGATGTGGAAGGAGTGTTTGGGGCCTTGGATGGGCGCAGGTTTTACACCTCTTGTGGTGGCAAGGGAAGGTGCCGTGAGTGGACAGTGGGTTGGTGGGGGGGCATGGACCTAACCTGTCCATCTTCTATCCACTCCACCCCCTGCTCTGACCTATCACCATCACCCCCCACCTTCATCTACCTAAGCATTCCCAGCTACCTTCCCCCATAGCCCCACCTCCCCTCACATTTATCTCTCAGTCCTCTTGGGCATTCCCCCCCACGACCACCATCCCCTCCCCCACTCCTGATGAAGAGCTTACGCTCAAAACGTCGACTCTCCTGCTCCTGGGATGCTACCTAACCGGCTGTGCTTTTCCAGCAGCACACTTTTTGACCCTTCGTGAGTCTGATCTCCAGCATCTGCAGTCCTCGCTTTCTCTGGACAGCAGGGAATGGGCTGGCCATACCATCTGATCTTTAATGAAGATGATTTCGGGTTTATTGTTAAGCGTGAACTCGCTAGTCAATGCATATTGCCCATTATGGTTTAGATCACAGCAAAGCCGGTCTGATAATAAAGCAACTTTCCTGCTTGGAGCCCTACAGAAAGATCCAATACGTGAAGGACACTCTGCAATGACATGTCAATGAGTGATCTGTGTTTTTTCCTTGCATTACTCACTCTCTCTGATCATGGATCAATAGTAACAAAGCAACTCCACTCCATCAGCTTTAAAACAAAGATCCTCGGGAACTTGGCGTGGTACTATTTGAGATTTCGTCGGTCTCTGGTTGTCGCTCACTCATTTCGTTTTCCCTACTGCTGAGTGATTGCTTGGAGAGAGACCTCACTCTTTCACCCTCACTGCTGTCAATGCTCCAATCTTACCGTAGCGTCCTGCCCAGCGTAGTGCCCGATTACTCGGGCGCCTCCCGGGTGCCTTTTGCTGAACTCCGAGATATCATAGATCTTTCTGTGGATCACCAGCCAGCGATCGTTGCGGGTACAGTGCTTCTGCACCTCCTCCCAGGTGAAGAACCTGTCCAGACCACACTCCATCACTTTCCTCACTGCCCCGGCCGGCACGTATCTCAGTCCGGGAGTGATGCGCTGAAGCCCGGTCTACATCTCCCTCGAGGCCGCTCCCTGTACCTGGCTTTCTCCCCAATTTCAGAACCACATACAGCAACTGGCGCTGGGATCCCGCCCCACCGCCATCCATTGGATAGTGTTCACATCAATCACAACTACATTCCAGAGTGGTTGGCTCATGAATCCGTCAATCACACTTGCAGGTTCCCACGCTGCTATTGGTGGATATCTGAGGCGGTAATGAAACCATGTTCACATTCTATTGGCTGAAGGAGGCGCCCATTCCCCACATGCCAAATGCTATTGGAACATCTGGTAACGGGTCTCCCCTCACGCGGTTTTTTCATTGGTCACTGCACGGACAGCAGATTCACCGAGAGGGTGAGGGAAGGGATGGAGGTTCTTTGTCTGCTGCTGGCAACTAATATCAAACAAACATAAAAGAATCAAACAAGGCTCAGTTTGTGAGGAAACTGAGTCCACTAGCTCTTCAGGACGATCAAGATGCAAAGACTTTAAGGCTACGATCTGCCTTTAACTCCCCCCTCCATCAGCACATAAATATTGAGAAGTCAACTCATTTATTTCTTATTCACTTTTGCAGAAGACTTCAGTTAATCTCTCCACATTCCTCTGAAACGTGGCAAAGATTCAGAATGTAAATTCAACGCACCGGCCAATTTGTCAAAGGAAAATTCCAAAAAAAACCCGGCTTTACAGGTATCAGAAATCAGTGACAAAAGTCACCATCGAACAAAACTGATAACAAAAGGACCCTTATGGTCACAAGGTTTTGTGATTGAAAAATAACATGTTTAAACGTTGGAAATTGATATCAAAATGAAATGCCGTATATCAAAAACAGAAAACTACATTTTAATGTTTAAGGTGGATAACCCTTCAACAAAGACAGGCATTGAGTAATGTTGGGGGGAAAGAAGGATGCACTTTGGAGAAGTGGGGGTGGGGAAGGGAGAACTAATGCACAAATTGCATGGAAGGCGTTGACAGGTTGCTTGACTGGTAGCACAACGGTGGGGAAAAAAATGGACAAATAAGGTGGGCAATCAACCGGAGACAAAATACAGGATTAGATCCATGCTTAAGGGATAATCAGCAGTAATAAGTGACAAATGTACAAATGAAAAGCCAAAATAAACGAAACGCATTTTCCTGTGGTGTGATGTTTTAAAAGGCTCTTACGGCAAAATTGAGGCAGATTCGGCTCACATTGCAAGACAGTGCAGGACGTCGTTAAGGCTTGAAGTTACTAATGTCACTTTTCTGAGTTTAAAATGACAATGTTCTCCCTGCATTCCTTTCTTTAACAACGTGCTGGTGATTACTAAAATAAAGAAAATGGCGTGATTCTCTTGTTCCTGCTTTCCAAATGTTATTTACAAGGCACCTCATTTAAATTCTCTTGTTTCCCTCTGTTCAGCATTTCCCCCTTACTATCAGTCAACTTAATTCTGAAAGTCATCACAATCAAATCGAATGATCATTTTCTGAAATAATGACTAGATAATTATCAAGAATAAGATCACTTCTCCTTAACTCAGGAATGCTAAAAACTGAGCCACATTGTTTCAGTTAAAAGTTAAAAATCACACAACACCAGGTTATAGTCCAACAGGTTTAATTGGAAGCACACTAGCTTTCGGAGCGACGCTCCTTCATCAGGTGATTGTGGAGGGCTTGATCGTAACACAGAATTTATAGCAAAAAATTGCAGTGTGATGTAACTGAAATTATACATTGAAAAATTGATTGTCTGTTAAGCCTTTCATCTGTTAGAATACAGTGATAGTTTCACTTCTTTCATGTGTAAATCTCACCAAGACCTTCCCCACACCTCCACTACTTGCCTTCAAACAACCGCCAAACCTCAAACAGATCATTGTTCGTAGCAAACTGCCCGGCTCTCAGGACAACTCCATACAACCCTGACATGGTGGACTCTGCAAGACGTGTCAGATTGTGGACATAGATACCACTATCACACGTGGGAACACCTCCCACCTTGTACATGGCAGGTACTCATGTGACTCAGCCAACGTTGTCTATCTTATACGTTGCAGGCAAGGATACCCGGAGGCATGGTACATTGGGGAAACTGAGCAAAGGCTATGACAACGGATGAATGGGCACCGCACAACAATCAACAGACAGGAGGGTTCCCTCCCAGTTGGGGAACACTTCAGTGGTCCAGGACATTCAGCCTCGGACCTTCGGGTGACCATCCTCCAAGGTGGACTTCGGGACAGGCAGCAGAGGAAAGCAGAGGCTGATAGCTAAGTTCGGTACCCATAGGGAGGGCCTCAACCGGGACCTTGGGTTCATGTCACATTACAGGTGATCACCATTGCACTACACACACACACACACATATTCCTACACACACACACACTCTCACATACATACAGACACAGGTACACACAGACGCGCACACAGACACCCACACACACCCTTATAGACACACACCCTTATAGACACACACACTCCCACACTCACACATGCACCCCCTCACAAACTTAAGACACTCTGCACTCACTGCACACACATACACACTTTCTCACACTCACAACCCCCACCCCAGACAGACACACACACACAGACAGACAAAGACTCACATGCACACATATATTTTGTGTGGTGAATTTGTACTTGCAGAGTTACATTGCACTTTGCTCAAAAACTGCATACATTCATGTAGAACTCTGAGCTCAAAAACTGCATGAATTTATGTAAAACTCTGTTATCTCACTTTTTAGATTAGAATCAATCTAAACATTAGGTCATAGACAGAGAACACAGGGGGCTAACACCTTCAAAATATTGTCTAGCTATCACTATTGTTAACAGCTAACCTGAGAATGCAACTTTAAAAAAAAAGGGTTTTGTGATTTACACATGAAAGAAGTGAAACTATCACTGTATTCTAACAGATGAAAGGCTTAATAATCAATTTTTCAATGTATAATTTCAGTTACATCACACTGCAAATTTTTGCTATAAATTCTGTGTTACGATCGAGCCCTCCACAATCACCTGATGAAGGAACATCGCTCCGAAAGCTAGTGTGCTTCCAATTAAACCTGTTGGACTATAACCTGGTGTTGTGTGATTTTTAACTTGGTACACCCCAGTCCAACACCGGCATCTCCAAATCATGTTTCAGTTAAGTGATGTTAGCATGAACCTTGGACCAGGGGCTTTCTAGTTTATGTGGCTGAGTTATACTTGAGGTTACTAACCATGTAATTGCCCATGAAGTTAATTGCATAGTGCTTCCATAATTTCTATATTCCTCCCTAATTTCTCTTTCAGACAGACAATTTAAGTATAAATTTGTATAGTTTTGTGTAAGGTCATATTTAAGCCTGACTTTAATTGACAACGTGACCATATCAAATTGTCAAAACATGAACATTATAGTCTGAAACCTTACCTTATTGGCCTCCTTGAAATCTGAAAATTATTGAAAACTCAAGTTTCTTCCTGACTCCAACCTGGGTTGGTCCCATGTCTATGATGGTAATGCATTTAATTAGTGCTATTATTAGACTGGCCATGTATCATGACTGACTGCTATTAAATCAAACTTATAATTCAGGAAAAGAGTGAGAAGCAAATGAAGAGAGAATTGGATCACTGTTTGGTAAATGGAGTAAATGAAAGAGAAAAAAAGACATTCTATTGGTGTAGAATAACAGGATAGGAATTCTTAGCCTCAAGACATATATACAGAAGGACAAACTCAGTTTTATTTTATTAGTATATCATTAATTAATTTCTGACTGAATTTTACTGATGGTGATATCAGCACATAGATGTTAAACACAACTCTGTATTTTGTCTATGTTTAATGATTGTTATACTAACAAATGCTATTTAAATGCTTTAAAGATTCATTTTCTAAAATTATCAATGTTTTCTAGAATTACGTAGATAAAACATATTGAGTAGGACAAAACTACCACCGAAGCAAAAATAAGGTGTTTAGTTTTCAGGGATCAAGTTCTTTTCCTGTATCCATCTCATGACCATCCCAGAACATTATTTGTATCACACTGCTCATCCCCAAGCTCCAGTGTCTCACTTATTTAACATTGAATCTGAGGTTTCCATTTAGACTTACGTACCTTGCCCATGTACCCAATGCTTGTTGTGCTTCTTCATCTTATTTCTCATCAAGGGACATGGTAGCTGAAGATGAAAATAGGCATGTGTCACCTTGTGCAATGGCAGAACAATTAGACCATTCTATTCCTCAAGTAACATGCAGCCTACAATCACCCTTGTTTCTTTCAAGTATTTGTTTTTGTCACCCAGCAGGTTATTCTCTGCCAGTGGTATAATTAGTTTTCTTTTTCAGTGGACCTTCACCAGGTGACTGCTGGTCTTGCTGCCCTATTGGCCCTTCTGCTTTGCTTGTTGATAGCAGCCCCAGTTTCTCCTGGTGTACATTAGACCCTTCTGAGCACATCCACATTTTCAACCAGGCAAATCTGCTAGTAAATGGAAAAGAGCACAATGAATTACTGAATTGGTAATGTTTCTATTACAAAATTATCAACTGCTTGGTTTCCCGTGGCTTTGACTTCAGAGATTAAAAATGTTATATTTTAACTTTATGTATAAATTCTCATTTTTTTTAGTCCCCTTTCATTTTATAAGACAGACTATAAACTATAAACAATGTTTCTGTTTTGAGTTACATGGTGTGATCCATGTCAAGAGAAACTTTCTAATGTAATAAATTACTGATTATTTCTGGAATTATACAAAGCTGCATATCCTTAAAACATATGCCATCTTGTTATAAAAATTATAAATGATGTTTATTTTGCTTGTTGTCTGTATAGGGTCTTTTAAGTTCATTAGCTGCTGTTTAAATGTGTTGGTGGGTTTGTGGGCTACTATGACGCCAAGAGGTCTGAGTAGTCTGGCAGTCTTTTCCGAGATGCCTTTGATGTAGAGTAAAGTGGCTAGGGTTTCTGGGCACGTTTTGTCTGCTTGTTTAGGTTTGTTGCTGAGAAATTGGTGGACTGTGTTTATTGGGTTTTTGAACATGCCATATAGGTAATTTTCTCCTGCTGTTCATAGTTCCTCGATGTTGCAATGTGTGGTGGCTCATTGAAATAATGTCCTAATGCGGCTTCGTTTGTTGATGTTGGGATAATTGCTTCTGTAGTTGAGTATTTGGTCCAAATGTGTTGTTTTTCTGTAGATGCTGGTTTCGTTGATGACCATATCTCCAAGCAGCAAGACCTGGATAACAATCATGAATAGTTGGCATATGTTTCTGCCTTTAGTTTATTTCTCCTAGGTATAGTTAGGTATGAGAGGGCATCTCAGAGCTCAAAGATGTACATCCTGTTTTATGTGGAATCTCCAAAACACTGCAGTGTCCTGAAAAATGACATATGCAAGGAGTGCTGTCAGCTGAAGCAGTTCAAGCTTAGGAATTTGGACCTTGATTAGCAGCTAGAACCATTGTGATGCATTTGTGAGGTAAACCCCTACTTGGATAACATGATTCAGGCACTGATTACCTCCTAGCTAAGAATGTGTAGGCGAAGGGGGAATGGATGACTTCCAGACAAAGAAGAAGGACCATGCAGGTTGTCCAGCAGTGCTCCAATCAGTATCTCATTCTGAATACTGGTTAGGGAGATAGCAGAGTCAAGTCCACAACATCATAGTTGTACAGCTATATAGGAGCAGCAAGAACGAAAATCAAGAACACATCAGTATTCAATAGGCAGATCTGTACAACTACAGGTGACACTGCCTCCTTGGTACTCGGGTCTAGTTCTAGACTCCCCCACCCCAGGGAAAAGACTTTGTCTACTTCTCCTATCTAAGTCCCTCATGATTTTATAAACCTCTAGGAGGTCACCCCTCAGCCTCTGATGCTCCAGGGAAAACAGCCCTAGCCTATTCAACCTCTCCCTATAGCTCAAATCCTCCAACCCTGGCAATATCCTTGTAAATCTTTTCTGAAGCCTTTCAAGTATCACAACATCTTTCCGATAGGAAAGAGACCAGAATTGCATGCAATATTCCAACAGTGGCCTAACCAATGTCCTGTACAGCCGCAACATGACCTGCTTTGGGCTGTGGGGCAAAACTGGAGCACCCTCGCACTGTGAGGGAGCAGTGCTAATCATTCAGCCACCGTCCTGCCTCAGAAATACCTGGATAATCTGGACAGGTGCACCTTGAGATCTAGGGTCAGTGGCCTATAGAAAATGTTTCCTAGTGCTGAAGAAGGGGATGTAAATTAAGTTAGCAGAGATTATAGTTCTGCTATAATCGAGTTAGCTGATGGGCAGAAAACAGTGTGTGAGAATAAGGGGCTCTTTTTCAGGTGGCAAACTGTAACCAGTGGTGTTTCACAGGGATTAGTGCTCAAACGATAACTGTTTACAGTTGACTTGAAGAAATGAAGTGAATGCACTGTGGCCAAATTTGCAAATGACACAAAATTAGGTGGAAAGGCAAGTCGAGAGGAGATAAAAACAGTTTACAGAAAGGTTAGGTGTTGGGCAAAAAAGGTGGCAAATAGATTATAATGTGGAAAAATGTGAAGTTATTCATTTTTGATGGGAGAACAAAAGAACAGTATTACTTAAATGGAGAAAAACTGCAGAAAGCTGAAACACAGAGGGGTGGGAGGAGTGTTGTGGGGGGTGGAGGTGGTACTTGTCCATGAAACAGAAAGATAACAACAGGTGCAACAGGTAATCAGGAAGGCTAATGGAATGTTGGCTGGTTAGTGTTTGAATAGATTTTTGAAAAAGTCATGGTGATTTCAGTGCTGGGGAATTGCTCAGTTGTCCAAAAAATAAATGGAATGTTTTTCATTATTTCAATGGAGTTGGAATATAAGTGTAGTGAAATCTTACTGCAATTGCAGAAGGTGCTGGTGAGATCACAGCTGGAGAACTGTAAGTAATTTTGGTCCCTTATTTAAGGAAAGTATTATTTCATTGGAGGCAGTTGAGAGAAGAGTCACTAGGATGACCTCTGGTATGCAGGGACTATCTTGTGAGCAAAGGTTAAACAGATTTGAGACTGCACTCACTGGAGTTCAGAAGAATGAGAGGTAATCTCATTGAAACATATTCTTAAGGGGCTTGACATGGTTAATGCTGAAAGGAAGCTTCCCCTTATAGAAGAGTCTAGATCCAGAGGACTCAGAATAAAGGGGCACCATTTTAAGGCTGAGACAAGAAGAATTTATTCTCTGAGGGCTATGAGCCTTTGGAACTCCTTGTCATTGAGATCTATGGAATAAGGCTTTATATATATTTAAGAATCAGATACAGAAATTCTTGATCAGTTGAGGAATCAAGGGCTATGGGAAAAAGCAGGAAAGTGAATGTGAGGACTGTCACATCAGCCACAATCCTATTGAATAGCAGAGCAAGCCCAAGGATCCGAACACTGTAGTCCTGTTCCTGCTTCTTATGGTCAAAGATATAAGTCCAGGCTAGAGAATACAATAAAGTATAAAACTGGGCTGTAATACAGATGTCACAGAGATAAAACAAGTGAGAATCACTTTAAACTTAAAAATGTTCAAAGAGGAAGTGAAATGGGAAATAAGAAGGCAAAGAGAAAGTAGAAAAAAGACTGATCAACCAACACAAGAAGTAAACCAAATATATCTAATAGGAATATAAATAACAAACGTGGTAAGAGGAGGTACCAAAAGAAAGTGTTATGTTGTATATGTGCAGAGGACAAGGCTGAGAGCTGTAGTTGTGGTGTTTGCAAAGGACTCAGTGAGACTCAGGTAATTCATAAAACTTTGAGGATTGAGTCCTGATTGATAGAGATTATTTGTAGAGAAGAGTGTGTGGTTAGTTAAACAGCAGGATCAGGCTAATGGCCCCGAAATAGAATATGCCATTTGAACATGAACTCACTTATCTTTACAACTTGTGTTGGATCCTTAATTTCTTTGCTGCACTGCAGCCTTGTCTTTGATGTAATAGTTGTGGCATTGGTCTCTGCACCTTGTTGTACAAATGTCTCCTGAACATCTACCTGGAGTGCCTCCAGTCTCCTGCAGATGCAAGATGTCCCTCCTTCCCTCCACCTCTTCCACCAATGCAGTGCATGTTGTCTCACAAGTTCCTCAAAGTATAACAGTACAGATTCAGTTTCTAAATAACTTGCACCAATGCTTGAAGCTATAATTTCCTTTAGGAAGTGTAGGCTCACTATAAGTAGTGTAGCAACTCATTATATCAGGCCCAGTGCAGATTCCTGTAATCAATGGATAGCATTGTTTACTGTTGGCTACAATTGTAAAAAGCTACGGGCAGCACTTTTTTTTTAACACTGATTGCAATGACAAGGGAACAGACATAAGTTAATCAAGCATCATGATCCCTATACCCTTTCTCTGTGAGTGCCTAGTTCACCCTTCCCATGAAAATTTGTCGTAATGTGCTGAACTAAGTTATTGCCAAATTCTCTATTCTAAAGCCAGCCATGCATATGAAAGAACCTCACTACACTGAAAGCGTGCAACCATAATCTCATCATGTCTCAATTTTTATGTTGTGATGTCACCAAACAGTGCATATTATCATCACCCAATAGCTTGCTTAATATAGTTCCCTGAACAATTCTCTGCTCCCTTGCAGCGTTTCAGCCTTACAAACTACTCCTATGGTTTTTGTTGGACTTTCCTCACTTTTTACTCTTTGGTTCAGACTTATTGTATCAGACACACTACATATATATTTCAGCATTTATTTCTGACTTCCAGTGACTAGCAAAGCAACAGCATGGATGATAAGCAGCATTGGAAAATTCCTCTATTAGACAATCTACTAATCAGAATTCAGTGATTATCTCAGCCATGTGAACCATGGTTTTCTTCTTCTTGGAGGATTGATCCACTGTACTGTTTATATGCTGACTTGCTCCAGCTATACTCTTTCTTATTATTACCATTGTGACAGATATGGCTGACTGCAACTCCCCTTCTAGAGACTTGCACTAGACAATGATCCTTGACTGAGGACATTGTCATAGAATCCCTACAGTGTGGAAACAGGCCATTTGGCCAACAAGTCCACACTGACCCTCTGAAGAGTATCCCACCCAGACCCATTCCCTCCCCTATTACTTTACATTTCTCTTGACTAATGCATCCAACCACACATCCCTGGGCAATTTAGCATTGCCAATTCATCTAACCTGCAAACTTTAGGACTGTGGGAGGAAACCAGAGCACCTGGAGAAAACCCACACAGACATGGGGAGACCCTGAAGCTGGAATCGAACCCAGGTCCCTGGTGCTGTGAGGAACAATGCTAACCATTGAGCCACTGTGCCTTTTAATAAATTGATACATACAATTGCCTACCAAAAAACAAGAACTCCCTATCACCTGTATCGTGTTTCCATCTCTGATAATCTGTAGAATGCAGCACTGTTCTTGCACAAGCATATTTCATCCTTAGCAGTTTTGCCAAATTCTTAGCAGTTTTGCCGTGGGCGGCACGGTGGCACAGTGGTTAGCACTGCTGCCTCACAGCGCCAGAGACCCGGGTTCAATTCCTGCCTCAGGCGACTGACTGTGTGGAGTTTGCATGTTCTCCCCGTGTCTGCGTGGGTTTCCTCCGGGTGCTCCGGTTTCCTCCCACCATCCAAAGATGTGCAGGGTCAGGTGAATTGGCCATACTAAATTGCCTGTAGTGTTAGGTAAGGGGTAAATGTAGGAGTATGGGTGGGTTTCGCTTCGGCGGGTCGGTGTGGACTTGTTGGGCCGAAGGGCCTGTTTCCACACTGTAATCTAATCTAAAATCAAATTCCCAAGCTGGGGTTAACTAACACTATGTGCCCCTGCTATGTCAAATCCAAGCAACAGATTTATTTGATTGAATCAGAGAATGAATCAATTGTTCAAACACTGACTCTCAACTTTGGTCAGTTGTTTGAAGATTCTGCTACTGAAGGATTATGGCACAATTCGTGATCAAATGTTGAGAATGGATCTTGCAACAAAGTAACAAATCCTGAGTAGTATCTCTGTAAGAAATGTCATTAAATCACTACATCTAGATTGAAGAAATCCCTACTGTTACCCTATCATCCCTTTGCAAGCAGTTCCATTATCATCCTTAATTACCCTCAATCTCTTCTCACCACACCCTCCCTTTACTCCCTTCCTCACACTCACTCCCTCACACCCATTCACTGCTCCATCTTCATGAACACCCACCCCCACACCCTTGACTTTTCTTTGCCTCTTTCCTCTGTACCTGTCTGACCCATTGATCAATCTATATCACAATTTCACTGTCACTGATACAAAAAAAAGTGAAGCACTCCACGTGCTGTAAGACGGAAAACACTAAAAATACTCAACAGATCTGGTGGGATCCCTGGAGAAAGAAACATTGTTAATGTTTCAAATAAATGACCTTTTGTCAGAACTGGAAAAGTTTAGAGATGTAACAGGTTTCATACAAGTAGGAGGATGAAGATAAAAACTGTCAGTAGGACAGCCAGCATGCAGTCCTTGGCACTATGGAGCAGGCAGCTCTCTGAAGGGGGAAGAAGGATTCAAAACATGTGGCAATAGACACGTTTTCAATAATTAGGGAAAGACTGTGTTCAGCAAATAGGAAGTCTCACAGAACTGGGACATCCTGAACTGGAAGGAAAGGATATTTGAGAAGTATTTTTGATCCATGTTGGGGTCTGTACTTTAGGGAGAGTTGGCAAGGGGTCCTGTTTGGAAAGTGCTGGGAAATAGGCTCTAAAATGGAGAACAGATTGACCATTTATTAGCTTTGAAAAGCATCAAGAATATAGAGAAAAAGCAGGAAGGTGGCCCTGAAAAATAGGATCATATTGAATGGCAGAGCAAGATTGAAGGTCCAAATGTCCTACTTACTCCTGCTCCTAGGAAGGGTTATAATCTCTGGATTATTACCCTAGTCACACACAAATTCATACAAGGACAAATGATTACAGAGATGGGTGAAGGAGTGGTATGAGAAAGAGGGGTCCCTGACACTGTTACTGGGGAAAGAAGGGATTTTAGCATTGGGATGATATCCACCCAGTTAGCTGGTACCATGTCTGATTGGACAAGATAAATAAATTGGTCATAAAAATTTAAAATAGTAAATGGTGAATTCCTTAGATGAAAAGGTATGGTTAGTAAGTTTGCAGATGACTCCAAAATTGAAGGCATAGTGGACAGCAAAGAAAGTTATCTCAGATTACAACAAAACCTAGATCAGATGGGTCAATGGGCTGAGGAGCGGTAGATGGAGTTTAATCCAAATAAATGCGAGGTGCTGCATTTTGGGAAAGCAAATCTTAGCAGGACTTATACACTAAATGGTAAGGTCCTTGGGAGTGTTGCTGAACAAAGAGACCTTGGAGTGCAGGTTCATTGCTCCTTGGAAGTACAGTCACAGGTAGATAGGATAGTGAAGAAGGCATTTAGTATGCTTTCCTTTATTGGTCAGAGTATTGAGTACAGGAGTTGGGTGGTCATGTTGCGGCTGTGCAGGACATTGGTTAGGCCACTGTTGGAATATTGTGTGCAGTTCTGTTCTCCTTCCTACCGGAAGGATGTTGTGAAGCTTGAAAGGTTTCAGAAAAGATTTAGATGTTGCCAGGGTTGGAGGATTTGAGCTACAGGGAAAGGTTAAATAGGCTGGGGCTGGTTTCCCTGGCTAACAGATCAGCAATCTCTTTCTTAAATAGTATTTTGAAAACAAAAGAAATTGGAAAGGGTAACATTGGAAAACTGTGCTTTAGACATTAAAGATAAAGGGAAAACTAAACAATGATAATGAATAAAGTAGGGAAGAGGAATACAACAGGTAAGGGTAAAGCATCTGGGCAGAAGAACAGCTTAGGGTGGGTAGCTCAAATAAGACAAATGTGCCCTCAGTTTGGTCAGTGTCAATCTTTTTAAATAGTGGGGCAGGTTTGAGAAACCAAATGGTCAATGTCTGTGCTCCTGGAACAGTTTCCAAGGATTGGAATGTAGTAAACATAATTCGAGTTTTTAAGAAAGCAAATGGGCACATACAAACCAGTTACCTTAACAGACGTAGTTAACAAAATCCATGTTGAGATGTGATAATGGAACACTTAGAAAATAATAATATGATCAATTGGAGTGAACATCTATTTAGGGAAACTATGTTTGACAGATCCGTTACAAGTTTTATTTTGAGAGTGTAGCTGGTAAGATGGATAAGGGCAATTATGCATTTGTATTTTCTAAAAGCATTTAATAATGTGCCACATAAGACATTATTATGCAAAATTAGGACTCAAAACTGGGACCAATATATTAGAATAGGTTGAGGAGTAGTTAATAGAAAACAGGGTAGGAATACAAGGGAAATGTTCAATTTTGCGGGTTGTGATCAACAAGTACTACTGGATCAGTACAAGTGCTTGAAATATTTACAATCTATTTTAATAACTTGTGAGGTTACTGAGTGTTGTGTATCCAGATTTTACTAATACAAAGTTAATTAGGAAAGTGTGTGGTGTGGGAAATACATCAAGAGAGTAGAGAAATGTAGACAGGTTGGTTTGTGTGGGAAAGAACATATCCAGTGAAATGCAAAGTGGCAAAGTGTGACACTTTGGTTTGTTTTTTAAAAACAAAGAACTTTTGATTAGTAAGAGAGTGGGAAATATTTGTATTCAGAAGGACTAGGGTGTGCATAACGTGCAGGTATAGCCTTATAGTCTTACCATTTTGTGGTATAACATTTTCCTTTCCACTCCTTATAAACGGAGCCGTTGTATATTAATAATCAATTAATGGAATTGCTTCATTGAACTAATGTCTGCTCCATTTGCTTATTCATCAGTTGAATGATGACCTTCTAGGCTGCACTGTCAATACTGTACAGAGATATTGCTGCATCTTTTAAGAGAAAAGTCTTGTGGATGAGACATTAAACAATGTTGTATCAGTGATACACTTGAAAGTGGAGAGGAAATAAGTGCCAACACTTTGCGCTGAGCATCAAAAACAATCTTTGTTTTTCTTTTGTGGAATGTTGCTTAGTGAATCTTCATAAAACAACCATTGTTTTTGAAAGTAATGCATCAGATGTGGAATTATGTGGAAGGTGCTATATTTCAAGCCACTAGCCATACTGATAAGTATCGCTCTTCAAATCTGATCAAATCATAGAATCCCTCCAGTGTGGAAGCAGGCCATTTGGCCCATCAACTCCACACCGATTGTCTAAAGAGCATCCCAAAATTAGAGTGGTGCTGATAAAGCACAGCAGGTCAGGCAGCATCCAAGGATCAGGAAAATTGACGTTTCGAGCAAAAGCCATTCATAAGAATTCCTGATGAAGGACTTTTGCCTGAAACTTCGATTTTCCTGCTCCTAAGATGCTGCCTGACCTGCTGTGCTTTTCCAGCACCACTCTAATCTCGGCAGCTGCAGTACCCACTTCTGCCTTGAACAGCATCCCACCCAATCCTTATACCCCTGCATTTCCCATGGCTAATCCACCTAGCCTGCAGACCCTGGATTGTGGGAGGAAACCCACGCAGACACGGGAAGAATTTGCAAACTCCACGCAGACAATCGCCCGAAGATGGAAACGAACCAGGGTCCCCAGCGCTTGAGGGAGTGAGCGAACCAGTGAGCCACCAAAAGGAGAAAAGAAGCCAATATATTTAAAAGCGCCGAAAGAAATACCCATGCTGTAAATCAGAAACGAAAACGGAAGTTGCTGGAAAAGCTCAGCAGGTCTGGTAGCATTTGTGCAGTGAAACAGTTCTGAGGAAGTGCCACCGTTTCTGAAACGATAACTCTGATTTCTCTGCACAGATGCTGCCGGACCTGCTGGGCTTTTCCAGCAACTTCTGTTTATGTTTAAAATCGCAGTCCCTCATCAAAATATTAGCAAGTTCAAAATAACTTGAATGAGCAACCTTCTCTGATTTTTTTTTCCCAGTGTCTTGTGCTGCATTAAGCTGGCCAAGAGATGATCGGGAGCCCCGAGGGAGCAGGGTTTCAGGAGGAGAGAGGATGGTGCAGGCGGGGAGGAGTTTCTGAGTGCTGTTTGGTGCGAGGACGATGGATTACAATAAGTGGTATCGGCGGCTTCGCAAAGCAGCTGGGTGCCAGCGAACTGGAGGAATTATCAGTGAGACTCTGAATTCAGTGCCGCGAGTCTAACAGAGTACGAAGGGACTGGCTCACAGAAGTTGGCAATGTGTCCATTTCGGGAATCAAACTCCCAACGAGACGTTTTGGCTGCAACCCCATCGGACTGAGGTTGTCATGAACGCTTTTATGAAAGGATCAGCCCCCATACCGTTCGAAAGATCCGGATTGAACCAATGCTTGCCGTCGAGGGCAGCGGCAGAGCCACTTGATTGGTGCAAAAACTCTGCTGATCTCCTAGGATACAGCATCGTATTAATGGTTAATTCTTGTAGGATCTTGCTGGGCGGGCTGGAAATATAAGATGAACTGCTAAAGCCAAGAGGGCAGGTAGAGGGAGAGAAGAACGTGAAGGAAGGAGAGATGGGGAAAGGAGGAGAGAAGGGGGAGGAAGAAGGGGGCTGTGAGAAAATGTTAACGCATTACACTTGGGAAGAGATTCAGAAGCACAATAGCAAGACGGACAAGTGGCTTGTGATTGATAGGAAAGTGTATAACGTGACTAACTGGGCCCTAAAGCACCCCGGAGGGATACGGGTTATCAGTCACTTTGCCGGAGAGGACGCCACGGTAAGGAAATCACCTTTAAACAACAATTCAATCCAGCAGCTCGATTGCCCGCTTGCATTCGCTCAGAGAGCGCAGGCTGTATGTGAAGTCAGAATGCACTCATGTACGGATGCATTTCCCGTGCGCTGTTGCTGTTCTTTGTGATCTGTTTATCGATGTGAGCTTTGGAATACTCCTCGCTATTGCTATTCACCACTCACAGGCATCTCCAAGAACCTTATCTTCCCCGGCGCAAATGGTCTTGCGCGAGTTTTTTTTTGGTGGAAAATCTTGATCTTTAAGGTGCGGAAGCAACCCCTGGTTTCTTGGCAGAAGACCGAGGTTACTCGAGTTCAGGGATCGGGAGTTACTCGCGGTCAGATGAATATGGGCCATCACTCTTGATGGAAATGCAATCCTTCCAGCCCGGGAATTGCCCATAGTTACACTCTTGGCGAGATCTAGATTAGAATTATAAAATTGCTAAATAATAAAAAAAAGATACTGGTGAAGACTGGATAAGTATAATTCAGACTGAGCCAGAGATCGTCGAGTTTTTTTTAGAAAACGAAGACTAAGCACAATTAGATGGGTCACTGATCAGAGTTTTCAGAGAGTGCTTGAACCTAATGAATTACAATTTCCAAAATACCGATACTTCACGGTGAATCCAGTTATATAGTTTTAAAAAATGATTTTCTCAATCATCATTAAGCAGCAACATCATTAATACATACAACCGAATCCAATCTCCAAAAGGTCCTAGAACCTCAATAAAAACAAAACCTGACTAATTTGGCCATAGTAAATGTATTGCTGTTGATGAGGACAATACAAATGATTTGGTCTTCAATTCAAATTTGTGTTTTAATGCTAAAATATATTTGCATAATTAAATCTTCCAAGGGTTACTGTATTAATAATCAATATTCATTCAGAACCAATTGCAAATAACCAAGACACACTTTCCAACTCCTACCAATTTCCATAATTATTGTCTCTCCTCTCTTGAAAGAACTAACCTTTTGCAGGTTACAGTGGTGCTTGTCAGGTGGCCATCTTCACATAACTGAGGGATTATGTGTGTCAGTGAGCTGTTTGGTTGTGGGGAACAGTACATTGTAGCCAACGTCAACTAAGGTAGTCTGCGCATGCCTGCAGCAAGACCTTGATAAGGTTCAGTTTCAGCCGAGTGCCAGGCAATCATCATCTCCAACAAGGAAAGTCTCAACACCTTGCACTGATATACAATGGTACATGCAATTGCTAGATACTCCATTATCAACATCCTAAGGGCTATTATTGACCAGTGAATAAACTGGACCAACCCTATAAGCAATGTGGCTACAAGAGAAAATCAGAGACTTGAACTTGTGCAGTGAGTAACTCACCTCCTGACTCCCAAAGACATTTCACCATCTACAGGGCCCAAGTGAGGAATATGGATGATTCATTTGCTTGAATGAGTGAAAATTTAACAGCACCCCAAGGCTCAACACCAGGAGCTCAGTTGATAAGATCCCTAGCTGCTATTTTAAATGTCCACTTTCTCTACCACTGTGCATAGCATTTGCAAAGTATGCTATTATTAGCAGTGCTCACATTCTGTTAATGAATAAAATAAAGAATGGACTCTCTAGTCTGGAACTGGACATTTATCAGAATTTAGAATTCTTTGATGTTAATTTAGAGCTCAAAATTTTGGTACAATTTTGCATCTAGTAACTAACAATGTTTGGTTGAATAATCCTATGATGCAATGCGCTTAAGGGTGAGGGAGTTCAAGTATCAACTAAAACTAATCCAAATAGTTTAATATGATGCACAATTTCAAAGAACTGAGAGATTCCAGTTCTAACCTTAGTGTGTACTGAATGATTTCACCTCCGCAGTTGATCTCAGTGCACTAAACTAAGGAAGAGCATAAAATAACAAGGGATTCCTGATACACCTGATCAGTATTCAGAGACATGTTTTAGAAAGTGTGTATGCATGCAATGGATCGAATCTTGTGGTGCAGTAAGACTGCCCCTACCTCTGAGTCAGGTAGCCTGGGTTCAAGTCCCACCAATTGAAATAACATCTCTGATTAGGTTGATTTGAAAAATCTATGAATGAAGGGGAGAACAGCATTGTGTTTGCTTCAGTACTCTCCTGAGGTTGAATTGCATTCTAACTGGGATCATTTGGGAAGAATAGAGAGTTGGCTGAGGTTCTGGTGGGAATCATCTATGGAACTGTACAAGAGCATGAAATAACCCACTTGAGGGAAAATAGGATATAATATTAGCAACAATTCAGTAGGTAAAGTACACATACTGGATGTTGATTTTCTAGTAGTTGAGTTAAAATCCATTTGACTTTCCTTGATTTGCCACAAGTGGACTAGCAATGGGTCCCTCACGATCAACATTGCAGTGGTAGTAACTTGACTAAATTATATTGTAACAATCTCTCTAGTCTTAATGAATGTTTTTTATTTCTAAGCTTTTGTCAATAGATTTGGTAAATGGTAAACTCAGCATGGCTGTTAAGAAAATCTGAGTTGAAAATGTGCTGCTGGAAAAGCGCAGCAGGTCAGGCAGCATCCAAGGAGCAGGAGAATCGACGTTTCAGGCGTGAGCCCTTCTTCAGGAATGAGGAAAGTGTGCCAAGCAGGCTAAGATAAAAGGTAGGGAGGAGGGACTTGGGGGAGGGGCATTGGAAATGCGAAGGTGGAAGGAGGTTAAGGTGAGGGTGATAAGATGAGGGTGATAGGCCGGAGTGGGGTTGGGGGCGGAGAGGTCAGGAAGAAGATTGCAGGTTAGGAAGGTGGTGCTGAGTTTGAGGGTTGGGACTGAGACAAAGTGGGGGGAGAGGAAATGAGGAAACTGGAGAAATCTGAATTCATCCCTTGTGGTTGGAGGGTTCCTAGGCGGAAGATGAGGTTCTCTTGTGGTTGGAGGGTTCCGAATACTGTTAAGAAAATCTGCGTTGTGTTGAGATAGCTCATTGCAATGGAAGCAGCAAAAGGGATGATTCAACTCACAGAACCAGAAAATCTTACTGCAGAGGGCCATTTGGCCTGTTGTGCCTTTTCTGACTCTGAAGGACCAGTTCAGTTTGTCCTACTTCCAAACCTTTTCTTCACAATGCTGTAAACTAGTCTGCTACAAATAGATGTCAAAATACATTTTGACTAGTAACTAAGGAGTCTGATTCCACCACAATTTAAGGTAATATGTTGCATATCTTAGCAATCTTCTCTTCAGAGATTTCTCCTCATATACCTCTAGTTCTTTTTGCCAATTATTTTCAATTTGTAGTTTTTGGATGCTGGTCCACTTGCTAGATGATTTTCACCCCTTTTTGCTGTATCAAAACTTCTGCTTGTAATTTTAACATATCTAACCCTCCCATTAACCTTCCCTGCTATATGGAGGACAAGTCAGCTTCCTCAATCTGTGCACATAGCTGAACGCACTCAGTTTGCAGTGTGGCAGAGTAGAGACAATAGTTTTTAAAAGCCAAAAGCACTGCGGATGCTGGAAATCAGAAACAAAAACAGTAGTTGCTGGAAAAGCTCAGCTTGTTTGGCAGCATCTGTAGAGAGAAATTAGAGTTATGTTTCAGGTTGAGTCATCTTTCCTCAGGAGATAGTTTGCTGGATTAGAAATCAAAGCAGAAAAATAATATTTCAGTAGTATTTTGGCCATGTCCCATCTGGAGTACTGAATTCAGTTTTGGGTACAGAACTTCAAGAAAAATACATTTGATTTTAGAAGGAGTACAGTGCAGAGTCACCAGTATTATATAAGGTCATCAGTGGATAAATTATGAAGCAAGTTTCATATAATTGACTTGCATTCTTTTCCATTTAGAAAGGTAAAGGTTGATTTAATCAATGTGTTTAAAATGTTAAATATCTATCTGGTGGGGCATCCAGAGCAAGAGTGTATAATCTTAAAATTCAAGTTAGGCCGAACAGATGAAATTGGGAACCATTTTTCACACATGACATCATGGAACTCAGTCTGTCTTGGATACTGGTGAATTGAAATTTTTAATACTGAGATTGATAGTTCTTTTAAAATGATGAAATAAAAGCATGTGAGAGATCAGCTGTAATCTGATTGACCAATTGAATAGACTTGAAAGCCTGAATAGCCTACTTCACTTCCTGTCTTCCTGTAGTGATTGAGAGAGACTCTTAGTGATTTTTCTTTTCTCTCTCTGTAGTGTATCCAGTTGAGTTGGTAGTTCAGGGAAAGGCAAGAAAGTGAACCTGGACGTTTTCCTGGTCTGTATAAATCAACTACAGGAAGCTTTTATCATCTGAGCATTCTTGGAGAGGTGCTTTCACTTTGAGCAATGGTATTGTTGGCCAAGGAGGAAAGCAGGAATTAAACCTATAATTAAGAGATTGATTTGAGAAAGGTAACCAGTTATTTTGTGCATTGAGCATTACCACATGCTACATGGCATATTGATATAAGGTTTGCACACACTGAATCCTTTGGGCACACAAATGAGTTCTAAGTGAGCAGAGTTTATGCTCTGGTAGCAGAGCCACAGTGACAGAACTTGAGCAAGGAAGAAGGTGAAGGAGACTCTAGAGGATTAGATATTTTCTGTTCAGAGAAATGTAGTGTTCACATAGTAACATTGTTTGTACTTTAAATCAATAGCTCTAATTAATCACCCAGACTCACCTAATTTCATAATTGCTAATCAAGACAGACAAACTTACATTGCTTATTGCTAATGGTTTGGTCTGCTATGACCTGGTTTAAACAATGCTGAAGAAAAGAACATTTTGTCAAAGCTTTTTGCCTTGCATTAATCAGAACAATTTACAAGAAAAACATGCATTGACCTGATGAATGCAAGTCAAGAAGCTTCAACAAAGTGCATTTTTGTTTGTTTTGACAATACTCAAGTTCTGTACCGCCAAATATTAATTGGTTTAAAAAAATCCTGCACTGCAAATTACAATTTTTAAGGGATGATTGGGAAGGGGAGAATGTTGGTGTCATAATTAAGTAAAATAAACCTCCTGTGATGTTTTGCATGTTAAGTTAAAGGACACACTGTTTCATTTAAGGATAAGCATGTTACATAATGCATTATGATTTCTGGTCAGTCTGTATCTCTTAGACCACAATGTATCATGAAGTAAACAGCTGTTCAGACCAATTGGATCATCGTTGCTTGATAAAGAAAGATGCTTAAATTGGAAAAGGGTTCAGTTTCACTCTCTTAAGTCAGAAGCACCTGGCATCTAGTTACTGTCTTTTTGTTTCTATTGTTTCTGTTAGAGTGTGATATCTGGACTGTCATGAACAAACCGTGAAGCAGATGTTGCATATTAGACGTTGAAATGTTCCATATTCTCTTTTTACCTTTCCTCAAGCCACTAAACAGAATTTCATCAGTCAACATTTTGATATCCATATTTTGGGACATAATAATTGATGATATGTCTAAAACCTAATATATCAATTTATAATGTGGACTTAAAATGTTGACTTAGGCAGGTTTTAGTGAATGTGGCTTTAAAATCTGGTTTAACTGCACATGCTTGTACAATGGTAAAATCACACTGTATCAGCAAAGGATTAGTTGATAAACTAGAAATCCAATCAGATAAAAAAAATCATTCATATGTTGAGAAATCAATATTATAATGCATTCATCTGTGATAAATGTTAGCTGTGTTAATGAATGTCTTACATGCATTAAACATTCATAGTCAGCAATGCATGGATCCTATACTGTAAGGAAGCTTTCACTAAAGTAATACAGTCCATCCTCATCATCTCTTTGTTTATACTGTAATATCATTAAGTTCCATACTGTTTTTGCGAATGGGTTTCATTGTTTGCCATCACTTAAGCACTAAATAATGTGTGAGTTTATTAAAATATTCGTGAATTTGTCTGAAATTACATCAAACTTCAAAGACAAATAACTATAAAGGGGGGAAACTTTAGACAAATTACAAGATGAATCTGTATATTATACACAAATAAATGTGAGAAAGAGAGAACCAACAGCCCATCAAGTCTTACTCACAGTAATGATGCATGAATACCTTCTCCTCATCCCCAGCAGCCACAGAATGTCCTGGAGACAATATAAGAGAGAACAAATAGAATGGAATCAAAGTGGAGAAAAATATATATGTCTGATCCATTCCCCGCACCTCCAACATCAAGAAATCAAAATCATCCAGGCGACCACATTGACCACTTATACATTAATTGTTAGATCACTTCCCTTCTATGTGAGGTCTGCTCAAGCAAGAACTGACTCAGTTACCTCTTAAAGGCTCACCTACTGCATGAGCCAACAACAAATTTCAGAACTGAACTGTTCTCTGTGAAAAGAAGAATGGCATGGATTAAATGCATGACCTGGGCCAATACAATCTGACGAGTGAAGTAATATCTCAAAAGGCCCATGGTCTACCCTTTATATAAATATCTAACTTTGTCAGCCTGTCTCCAGGACTTCATTGTACTTCATTTTAACACAATGGTGTTGTGTTTTCATTGTACCTTTTTTTATGTGCATATTAATGAGATAAAAAGTTGCATGTAAACCTGTCATATTGTATTGGCATAATTTGTCCACTTAATGGCTCTGAGCATTCTTTCTATTCATGGCCAGAGCCTCCATTTAAAATGATGTATCATTTCCAGGAAAAAAAACTTACTGCTTAGAAATCTCTGTTATGCTTCTTTATTAAAAATTTCTTTGTGTTGCCCTGTCTCTTTCTTTTCTCTATAATCCAACAAATCTTTCATTCTCTTAGCTGTTTCTTTCTGCTGTCCATCACAGTCCTACACTGAACACTCCCCTGCGCCCCCAAACTCATTCTTCGAAAGCCCTAACACCCATGCTTTTGTCAGCATCACCCCAGTTCACATGCCAAGAATCTCCTTTCTCAATGTTCTCATACTCAGTCAGTGCCAAAGCTCTATCCATGGCCCTAGGATTACTCAATCAATATTAACAACTCATTCCCTATTTCTGGAAATTGGCACAGACAGCTCCTACATCCTGCTTTCCAGGAACATTTTGCCACAGGACCACCTTCTTAAAAAAAGTGAGAAAAAAATTAACTACGTAATTAAACATACATATGCAAATGATTACTGTCTGATTACTAATCCAGTTTTATACGAACACGCATGGAATAATGGAATTTGAGCTTGACAATATTAACACATCAGTTCTTTATTAAAATCAAAACTTGACTTATTTCAATCATCATTAAACTAGTTGCGATGATAAATTACAAGAGCTATAGATACATGACTCACATTAAGCAGCAGAATGAGAGATAAATATTACCTATTATGTTTAACTCAAATGATTATCGTGTAACTGAACATGGAGAGAAAACAGTAGGAAGAAATTTGTCTTTAATTGAAGTAGCAGTGTAGCCAAGGAGATGTGATGAAGGACATAAAGTTCAAATGTGACTTATTTATTGTTTCTTGTGGATGTTAACAGCACATGTAAAGTCTCCATTGCTCAAAAAAATCTGTATTGTTCCTGAAAAAGTTGAATATATCAAGAATGTGTTATCCATTTTTAGTGACTCTTAATTGTTTTTACAAATGTTTTCATTGGCTGCTAGTACCTCTCTTGCACTCCAGCACTTCCATTAGCTCAGTGTATCCTGCGACTCAGTGTGAGCACTACCATAAAGCGACCATACCACTGTCAGCTATGTTGGCAAAACCCATTGCCCAGACTGCAGCACTGACCTCACTGCGGGAAATTAGATGAAGTAGTGTAAAATGGCACTAATTGCAATTTTTACAGCCTTGATACATATGTGAATTAGGGATTGAGAGATACCACACAGATGCCCAGTTGATGTTTGGAAGCAACCATTGCATTAGTCCAGCTGTCTTGATGGCCACTGGGATAGGATGGCCATTCACCCTGCAAGTTCCAGGTCCTGCTGCAGCAGATGGCTGAGCTCTGTGGTGACATCCTGTGACAGCCGCAACCTGTGGTGTGCTGCACTTTGCTCACCTGGAGGAAATAGCATTGAGGATGATCGACTCTGTGACTCAGGTATTCCCTGTGCACTATTAGGGGATCTTCAGCTGTGATGTCTTCATGCAGAGGATGTTTGGCAGCTACTGAAGGTTGTTGCTGGTCCTGGGCTTGCTGCTGCATTTCTCTGTGCCTTCGTGTCACTGTGACCACAGTGACAATGACCCCTGACTGAGGCTGGATCCATTGGTCACAGTTCCAATGAACCTGTGTGGGGAATATCAGAAACAAAGCAACTCCTTAGTAATGTGAGCAATCAACATTCACATCACAAATGGTTTATTCTTGACCTGCATGCAGTGGCACATGAGGACTCCAAAAGGAGGGCTATGGAATGCCTTTTACATGGACCTTTGATATAGAGATGTTGTTCCAATGAATACAGCAGAAACCATGTCAAGTAAATACATTAGGCGCTGAATGATTTCTGACATCTTGTCACTCCATCCACATTCTATTTTCACAGAAGAAAGGCATACATTATATAAAGCATGTTGGCGAATACTTACAGTTTAAGATGAGAGGAAATCAGCACTGTTCCCTCATTCAGCCTTTGAGGTCTTGAGTTGTTCTTGTGAATTCTGGCCTGCAGGCTTTTAGTGTTGTCAGTGAGTACTTCTCCTTCACGAGATGACTGTGATTAACCGGTGGCATAGGGAAGATTACTTATGAGTAAGATTTGGATTCCCCATGATTGGACACTGCATACATTTTGCATATGGGTTATTGACTTCAATTTGAACTGTGAATGTACCTGATTAGTCCAATTACCACATTGTTCACAGACAGAAAAAAGAATGGGCTCACAAGGAAATAAGCATTCTGCCCACTCGGTATGTGGTGGCAGCCATTTTCCATTTTCACTCCACAATGAAGAATCACATGAGCGTGGAAGACAATGCAGGTTGTGATTGGCTTAGAAAGCCACCTGGTTATCCTGGTTATCAAAGCCACCCCACTCCTGCCAAGTTTCTTTCTTCCTTGCACACCCTGTCAAACCATCAGTTCTGAACTTCCACACATTCCTACACAGGTGTACGAATCATGACTTAATCTCCAACATTACACTCTGAACCCCCCTTAGAGCTGAGTCGCATGAACCATTGTCAAAGCTAGCCAGACCTGCAGGACTGACTGTGGCTCACTCTCTGGACTGTAGACATCTGGGTCCCCTGACCCTGACAATCCCAAATGGCCAACTGACTATGTCCAACCGCTGAACTGATTTTGGAGGCTGTCCTTCACTTACTGTGCTGTGGTTACCTGACTGAAGGATGTCTCTCTTGATTGAGAACTATTACACTCAGACTTTGAGACATGGCTGCTTGAATGAAGCACATACAGTATGTTTGCCATATAAGCTTCTGTCACATGGTGCAAATGTAACATTGAAGCAAGTTGATGTAAACAACATGTTCATCCCCTGAATTGATCACTGCTGACAATCATGTAAAACTGTTTAGCTTTGTGTCTGTGCTAAAAGGCAAGACAAGACAGAAATGCAATGAGCCTTTAATGTCTTGGAGAATCGGAATTTTACTTATTGATGTCAAAAATCTCCTTTCTGTTGATCTCACTATACTTATCCAACTGACTCACCATTGTGCACAGCGTTCAATTTGTTCTTTAATAAATCAGAAAGGCAGACAAAATAGCTTCAAATTGATTTCAGAAGTCAAGTTGAGAAATAAACTGATCTAACCTCTAATTAATATGAATGAAGCAAGGAAACTGTTTGTAACCTTTAAAATTATGCATTAAACTGCAGATACCTACATTTCACCAGTTAAAGTTTTAAGAATTTGTTGGCGAAATGGGTGTCACTTGGTCCATCCTTAGTTGTCTTTGAAGATTATGCTAAGCTGCCAAGAGCCGCAGGCAAACCCACAATGCTGTTTGAAATAGCATTTCAGGATTTTGATCCAGCAACAGTAAAGGAACAGCAATATGTTTCCAAGTCAGGATGGTGAGTGGCTTGCAGAGGAATTTTCAGATGGAGGTGTTCCCTTGTAACTGCTATCCTTTTTCTAGATGGCAGTGGTCCTGGGTTTGGAAAGTGCTGTCAAAGAACCCTTGATGAATTTATACAGTGCATCTTGTAGATGATACACACTGTCGCTCCTGAGTGTTGCTGATGGAAAGAGTGAATGTTTAAGGATGTGATGCCAATCAAATGAGCTCCTGGATAATGTCACACTCCTTGAGTGATATTGGAGCTGCACTCACCCAGGCAAGTGGTGAGTATTTCATCACATTCCTGACTTGTGCCATGTAGATAGTGGACAGGCTTTGGAGAATCAGGAGGCAGATTTCACATTGCAGAATTCCTGGCCACTGACCTGTTTTTGTAACAATAGTATTGAAATGCCTAGTCCAGTTCAGTTACTGGTCAGTGGTAATCCCCACAATATTGATAGTGGGAGGTTCACCTGTGGTAATGTGGCTGAATGTCAAAGAAAATGTTTCAATTCTGACTTGTTGGAGATGATCATTCCCTGGCACTTGTGTGATGCAAATGGCACTTGCCACTTATCAGCCCAAGTCTGATTCTTATCCAGGTCGTGCTGCGTATGGACATGGACTGCTTCAACAACTAAGAGTCACGAATGGTGCTGTGCATTGTGCAAACATTGGCAAATATCCCACTTCTGACCTTATGATGAAGCAGCTGAGGATGGTCGGGCCTTGGACACCTCTCTGAGGAATGCATTGCAGCGGTGTCCTGGGACTGAGATATTTAATCTCCAACAACTACAACTATCTTCTTTTGTGCATGTTATGACTTCAACCTAGGACATGGTGCTCTATAATGCTCCGATCCTTTATAAAACTAGAACCATGAGCAGTGTTTTGACAAATCATGTCTTGAAAATTTAAAAGTTTTCCTATACCTGAGGCACTTCATGCTTTACACTTGGTTCTCCAGTGATTTATTTTAGTGTTAACTTTAGCAGGAACATATAACTTAAATAATGAGCATTCGTCTTCCATGATCATGATGTACAGTACAATATAATCTGTCTCTAGTTGTGTCTGTTGATGGTGATGAGTTCTTTGTGGTTTAAAATGACAGGTCAAATACACCAGTTCAGTAACAGTAGAACCATACAATGTGTGCAACACTTCCTTTGTACTAAAACACTTTATCCTCCAGCTTGAAATGAGCAACACTACTGGAGATCGGCGTGCATCTGTAAAGATTTTTGAATTTGCTGCAATTCAAAACAATGTCTTTTCTGGATGCGTGAGATGGAGAGAGAAACCAGGGATTTACAATTACCTACCAATCAGTGTAGAAACAGGATCCCTTTCACCTCAAAGTGTTCTTAAAATAATTAGTCTGTAATTTAAGCTCAGAATGCCCCTAAATTCAACAATTAAACATTGTGGCAGTGGAAATGGTTTACCTGAGTTACTCATCTGATTACCATATTGCTGGAGATCAGCTAATATTCAAAGAGTAAATAGGCACTCCCTATTAAAGCAGAAAGCAGTCAAGTTGTATGAGTGAGAAAGATCAGCATTTATTTTTTGTTCATTCAAGGGATGTGGGCATCGTTAGCCAGACCAGCATTTATTGCCCATCCTTAATTGCCCAGACACATTAAGAGTCAACCATGTATCCAAGGGTCTGGAGGTACAAGTAGGCCAGACCAGGTAAGGATGGCTGTTTCCTTCGCTATGGGGTTTTCTGAAATCAATACTATTGACCAGTAAGCCTGATATCAGTGATGGGCAAGTTGTTGGAGGGGATCCTGAGGGAAAGGATTTACATGTATTCAGAAAGGCAATGACTGCTCAGGGATAGTCAGCAGGCTTTGTGCATGGGAAATTGTGTCTCATTAACTTGATTGAGTTTCTTGAACAAGTAACAAAAGAGTACATGTGAGGCCAGAGTGGTGGATATAATCTAAATGTACCTAATTCAGGCATTCGACATGTTTCCTCATAGTAGACTGGTTAGCAAGGTTAGATCACACAGAATACAGACAGAACTAGCTGTTTGGACACAGAACTGAATCAAAGTTAGAAGACAGAAGGTGGTAGTGGAGGGTTGCTTTTCAGACTGAAGGCCTATGACCAGCAGTGTGCCACAAGGATTGGTGCCAAGTCCACTGCTTTTCATCATTTATATAAATGATTTGGATTTGAACATAGGCGGTATGGTTATTAAGTCTACAGATGACACCAAAATTGAAGGGAGTGGACAGCGAAGAAGGTTACCTCAGATACAACGAGATCTTGATCAGATGGGCCAATGGGCCAGAAGAGGCAAATGGAGTTTAATTTAGATAATGCTGCATTTTGGAAAGGCAAATCAGGGCAGGACTTATGCAGTTAATGGTAAGGTCCCAGGGCCAGTTGCTGAATAAAGAGACCTCAAAGTGCAGGTTCATAATTCCTTGGAAGTGGAGTTGCAGGTAGACAGGATAGTGAAGACAGCGTTTGGTATGCTTGCCTTTATTGGTCAGTGTATTGGAGTTGGGAGGTCATAATGCGGCTGTGTAGGACATTGGTTAGGCCACCTTTGGAATACTGCATGCAATTCCAGTCTCCCTGCTAGAGGAAGGACATGGTGAAACTTGAAAGGATTCAGAAAACACTTACAAGGATGTTGCCAGGGCTGGAGAATTTGAGGGGGAGGCCGAATAGGCTGGCGCTATTTTCCCTGGAGTATTGGAAGCTGAGGGGTGACCTTACAGAGATTTATAAAATCATGAGGGGCATGGATAGGGTAAATAGCAAAGGTCTTTTGCCCTGGACAGGAGAGTCCAAAACTAGAGGTTTAAGGTGAGAGGGGAAAGATCTAAAAAGGGCCTAAGGCTCAACGTTTTAACGCAGAGGGTTGTGTGTGAACGGAATGAGCTGCCAGAGGAAGTAATGGAGGCTGGTACAATTACAACATTTAAAATGCATCTGAATGGGTATATGAAGAGGAGGAGTTTAGAGGGATATGGGCCAATTTATTTAGGATATCTGGCCAGCATGGACAAGTTGAACTAAGGGGTCTGTTTCTGTGCTGTACATCTCTATGACTGTTTCATAATCATTTTTAGACTTTTAATTCCAGGTTTTTATTGAATTCAAATTCCCTCATCTGCCATGGCAGGATTTCAACCCAGGTCCCCAGAACATTAGCTGGGTATCTGGATTAATAGTCTTGTAATAATACCACCAGGCCATTGCTTCCCCTGATTTGTTCTTTGCCTGTGCCCAGTTGGCAGTTGGCCTCAGGAGGAGAAAATCAATCAGGATTCCTTCTTTAACCATTATCCAGTGATTCCCTCTGTAAATCCCAGAATGATATCTTGTGGGATCTTGCTCAATCTGTACAATAATCTTTTAAGATGTTGAATGCAGATGCGAACTAAGTATTTGGCATGGATTCTCTGCTGGTGTGTTGTGCAGACTAGCATCTCTAATTAATTAATGCAGAAAATAAAACTCAGGCAGAGTGGAGACATGTTTTAAATATCCCATTGCAATTATTCAGAAATCAAGTAGTGAATTGATCTAAACACAAAGGAGTAGAAGTGCCTAATTCACTGTCAAAGCAAGGGAGACAAATAGAGATTATTAAAATTCAGGTATCACAGAAAAACATGCACATTCCAGCCACTTGGCTGCTGACTGTAGGTCACTGGGCTACAGCAACAAGAGGCTGATTGTATTTGACATGGGAATATAGGATTATGCCAAGACCATGTGATCAGCTGCTATTCAGACAGATTCTTCCAGGTTTGAGAGGCGAGGGAAGCTGATGAAAAAGAAATTGTCAGCTCCTTTTGCTTCATTTTGATTGTTAAGGGGAAAGGTACATGGTAGAGGGTACCACAGAGGTGAGAAAGAGGAGTGCAGATAAGGGAGATGAACAAGAGTTGATGCCAAACTTGGATTTTAAAAGCCAGTGGATCATGAGGGCGAGAGAAGACTGAAAGAGGCAAGGAGTTAGTTAGCCTTAAAACAGCAAAATACTCTCGGGTCAACTGGCATTTGTAGAGGGGGCAGATGTGCTCAGGTCTTGGGTGTAACACCTTTTCCAACTCAAGCTGTAGTGAAGGAACCTTCCTACTGCATCAGTGTGATTGATTCTCACACCAGCCATCTTCATGGTGACTCCTAATGAAACTCAGTTTACTCCCAAATCATGTCAGTGACACATTGGATCGATGGTGCAAAAATAATGATGTCAGGTTGAATAATATTCAGGATTTCAAAATATAATATTACATACCTGTACAGGGTGTGGTTAATAGACTGAAACAATTATCATGATAAGACGATCATTCTCACATTAGCCAATGTCAGGGAGTTGAAAGTGTCTTTAAATGTGATGAATGCTCACCTTCCTACAGTTTCTAAAGAAAAATGCAAATAGAGGGAATTTGATTTTTTTTAAATTAGCTGAAATTTCCTCGAGGCTGCTTCTATCCCATTGCAGCCACTCTGTAGCATGTAAAAATGATTTTACAGGTCTTTGGAGTGGGGTAAGCGATTTGATCCTTCAAACACACCCCTGTTGTCAGAAAAATCCTAGCACAGAACTGGAAAAACTCCTGGGAGGAAATTCTCAGCCGTGGAACATGCTTAAAAGAATGCATCCTGAAAAGAATGACTCGGATTGACTGGGAGATAGAGTGAGTTAGCACTCTGACCATTCACCTCTGGGATCTGAGTTAAAATCCCAGGGGTGAGGACATGGAATTAGATTTGGACTGTGGGATTAAATCACCCTTACTGATGCTCAATAACAACTCTTCTCTGAAACAAAATTGGAAAGCCTCGATCTATTAGTTTTCCTGTTGGCCTATACAGAGACATAGTTAACATTCCAAGTCGAATTTGACTTGGAACTTTAACACTCTTTCTCCCCACAGATTCTGCCAGATCTGCTGGTACCTCTGGCACCTTCTGTTTTTATTTCAGCTTTCCAACATCTGCAAGATTGTACTATTAGGAAGATAAGAGATGCCTTGGATCCAATTTAAGCACCACTTGGCTTGTCGGAATGTTATGTTAAATAAAATTACAGAATTTTGCAGCGTAGAACTAGGCCAATCAATTTCCATCTCAATGGTAATTGCCAAGTTTAAACACAACAGAACCAGTTAGATGACAAAGCCTCTTAAGTGGTTTTTTTAATTGTTCCCTCAGGTTTGCAATTTATATACTGCTTAACTACATGAAAATGTTATGGCAGAACACCAACTCCCTGTTTCTAAGCCATGCTTCAGGTTCTATTTATTTTGCAATAAGGTGCGGTTCTTAGTTTTATATTACCTCAGTATTCTTGCCGTGTAACTGCTGAAAGAGTAGAACAGCTACTTTCAGTCAACTACAGTTTCAGGGAAAAATGAATAAGCAGACTTAAGAATTGTGCGCTCACCTGAGCTCATAGGGAATGCTAAACTGAAGTCCTACAGAATTAAAAATCAAATTAGATCAACCACTGTGACCAAAAGTGCTGGTGACCCATTTAGATCAGGTCATAGATTTAGATATACCAGCAGTGACTGCTTTTTTGGCCCAAGTGCTGCAGCCACGTTATAACTGTGAAGAAAAAGGTTGCTAAAGAACTGGAAGGGTACATGTCAGGATGAAATTACAACCCAAGGACTGATCTTTTGCATTGCAACAACTTGTACTTCCATATCCCAGGTGCTTCCTAGCGGTCAAACCTGTGGAAGAAGCAGATGCTAAGCAGCGGTCAGCAGAAAATTAAGAAAAAAGGACCAAAGAACTAGCCAAAGATAATGTTTTCAAATGTGGGGAGAATGTAAATGTGACATTGTCAAGACAGACTCATGGTAGCTGAAAGTTCATTAAAGTATTGAAAATATTTTTGCGAGTATCTATATTTGGAATGCTGCTTTGCAGGGAAGACTAGGATAGTCCAAAAGTACTTTATATAATTTTGCTGAACAATTCCTTTGTCTTTTGTATGAGGATTATGTGTGATGAGAGTGGACAGTTTCATTGCTATTTGCAGTGTTTAAAGCTTGACTTTATTTTGGCATTAGGTGACAGAGATTTGTCATTTTCAGAGTATGATGCAGAGGCTTGGAGATGCTATGCCGTTGTTGTGGCTGGCCTTCCGCTGTGGTTTAGCTGGCGTATATTATTGAAGTAGGATTGAGAGAATTTTATAACCTGGGATTACTTGGTGCTAATGCAGAGGAACAACAGCCAAATCGTTCCCTTGCTTAGTTTGAACTAAGCTTGCTTTGACTGACACAAATTCACCATGTTAAATGTATTGTCTTTCAGGATGCATTCCAGGCTTTTCACCCAGACCTCACCTTTGTCCGTAAGTTTATGAAGCCTCTTCTGATTGGTGAGTTAGCTCCAGGAGAACCCAGCCAGGACCGACAGAAAAAGGTGAGCTGTTGTTTCCTTTCATGTCATTGCTTGTTTTGAACAAGGTTACCACAATTTCCTTGTGAATTCTTCGTAGCACTTTTTTTTTAACTATTTGAAACATTAGTATTCTCCTGGATACTCTTTTGTAATGACCCTTCTGATATGTTTCTTGTACATAATTTGTCCATTCACAAGATCTTGAACATAATTAAAAATGCATGAATGTGAGGGAATTTTGTTTACTCTTCCAGTAACTTTTGACATTTTGGGAGAAATTTAACCATGGTTGGGGGTGTAGGGAGTTGGAATCAGAGCCGTGGGCATCAAGACAAAACATATTGGGTATTGATGAGACTGTGAAATTGAGCTGGATTACTTTGCAATACTGAACCAGGACAGCTGCTTCCTCACCTAAATGAAAGATATTTTCTCCCAGGACTGGTTCTGAGAATGTGTTTCCATTGCTTTGGAGGTGATTTCCCATTTTGTGCTACTCAAACTTCTTATCAATTCAACAACACTTCTTTGCTGCCAGCTTTGCCACTTGTATCAGAGCAGCTTATACACCGCTTGAACCTCTCATGAGGAAAAGAGCAGCAATACCAACAACATCAAGAACAACAACAGCTAATGAACACAGCTCCCTTAGCAATCAGCTGCTCCATAGAACACTGAGGTGTCGGCAACTTCAACTCTGACCCCGAATACAGGTAATGGTTTGGCTTTCTGGACAAGGCTGAATAGCTGTGCATCAGGCAGCTCAAATGTACTTGACAGATGGTTGCTGAACTCCACATGCTCCTGGAACAAACCCTCCTTTCAAATGGACAAAGTAAGCATGCATTGCTGATGGTCTTCATGGCCAGGGCTCATACGGACACAGTTCAGTGAACCCAAATAGTTCAACTTGAAGCATTCTACATACAGCGTTCCTTCCCATTTTGATAGCACCAGTTGTTCATGTTCTATGCTGTTACTTAGAGACAGTGACGAAGATGAATGAACAATTAAGTCATGTTACAGTGATACTCTTGTAAATACCTGAGTATCCCTTGTAAAACTACAAAACATTTTTCGCTCTTTCCAGTGCTGCTTTTTGGTGCTATCTCTGTGGTTTCAGCAGTGTTTGAGTCAGGTTTCTCAGTTCCCAGTTTTGGCAACTGTGATGTTCATGGTCAGTGTCTTCTAGGTTTTGGAGCTCAGGAGGTCATAGTCAAAGAGTGTCCCAGCTGCACTTATACACAAGCAGGCTTAACCATCTGGATAGGAGGGAGTCCGAATGAGGAGTGGTGGGAAATGGAGTGAGAGTATGAATACTTTGAGCAGAGTCCCTACTTCCATGTGCTTTTTGACCATCTTCCTGCTTGTGACCCATCCACAATTCCCTAACAACCAAGATCTGGAGGTCACTTTGCAACACTTCTGTGCAACATTGAGCTAAGGTGAAGTCTTTCGGGTTCAGATGACAGAAGGCCCAGCATGCACTCAGTTGCCTGACACATCCATGCAACTGGCCAATCTTTCTGTGGAGATGGGCATTAGCAAATAACTGGAGCATCATGGAGCTTAAAATAGAGATAGACTCCTCCATTCTCTCAGACTGAAGTCACTCTGCTGACAGGAGGTCACACATTTTTTGCTGTTTCTCTAGAAGAGGCATCTTCATTGATGACATTATAAGTTCAGTATCTGCACTCATTTGAACTTAGTTTGAAGAGTCTTGTTCCCTCCATGAACCTCCATGCTGCTGTCTCTGTTTCCAATTAATCACATATCCTAGCCATTTAGGATATGTGATTAATTGTGTGACCACAAGACTTGGAGGCCTCAAGAATGGGTTTATCTGAGCCAGTTGAGGCTATACATCAATCCTGTTAAGACGGTGTCCCAAAATGCATGATGTCCTTTGAGAACACCTCACCCTTCTCTCATGCCAACTCCTACATCACTCTGTTGAAAGAAGCATGAGAGATTGAAGACATAAACATAACAAACAAAGGGAGAGGCTTCAAAGTGATAATTGAGCAGATGATCATATTTTAAAATCACACAACAAGTTTATTTGGAAGTCCAAGCTTTCAGAGTGCTTCTCCTTGGTTAGTTAGTTAGTGGTGACATCAAATCAAGATGTGTAAGTGTTGCCTGCCATGTGTACAGTGATATCAAATCAGTAGCCAGGTATCTGGGAGGCTCCCATCTCTCCAACCTCACTGGCCATGCATTCTGCCATTTTGTTGATCTCCCTCACCTCCTCTAGTGATCAGAGTGTCTCTTGGCGGAGGCTCAGACCCAGTTCTCTACTTCTAACTGAGATTCTGCATTGCCTTCTTCTAAAGACAGCAAGCAGAGAATTATGAGTATGAAGATTGAATTAATAACATTGATGCAGGGTGGGTATGAGTTGGCAGTGTGATGAAGGTGAATATTTAGACATGTGCGAGAGTAATGGTGGAGCTTCGTGTTTGTTCTGAGGAATGCTGCATAGGAGAATGCTCATGAAGTCAGAGTGTGAGGTGGGATATATTAATGTGGGATGCTGATCACTATTCCTGCTCTGGTTAGATCATCTGAACCTACTTTCACATTACATCCATGGGTAAGGTAGCAAGCACCTGAAATAACTGCATTGTAAGAACGAGAGTAAATCAAGAAACAATGTCAGTTTGTAAGAAAATAGTGCAATGTTTGTGAATGATTTTAATCTTCTGGATTGGGAAAGATAACATGAGGACCATTTCAACATGCATTCTGGACTTTTGAAGCTAGCAAAAGATGGCTTAAATAAATAGAGGTAGAAATTTGCATGAGAGTAAACTTGCAAGAAATGAAAAAGAGGCAATGAAAGCTTATACAAATACATAAAAAGGAGGAAAGTAGCTAAAGTAAACATGGGTCTCTTGGAAGGTGAGCATTTGCAATTAATAATAGGTAACAGAAATATTTCAAATTGAACAAAGACTTGGTATCTGTCTTCGGAGTAGAAGGTACTAAAAGCATCATAAGAATAGTTGAAATTTAGGGGGTAAAAGGGAGGGAGAAACATAAAACAACCACTACCAATAGAGGAAAACTATTTTTTTTTAAAACTGAAGGACCTAAAGATGAGCAAATCCTTGATGGCCTACATCTTGGGGTCTTAAAAGACATCGCTGTGAGATAGGAGATGTATTTGTTGTTACCTTCCAAAATTTCCTAATTCCAGGAAGGTTCCAGCAGATTGGAAACCACAAACAAAAATGCTTCCCGTGATATTAGTATGGTAAAGAATGAACTAATTAATGGCAAACCAATCTTGAAAAATGAGTCATTTTCAGTTTGGCAAACTGCACCTAAAGAGACTGCGGACAGCTGCCTCCCTTGTCAGTACAACAGCTAATTATTGATTATTTTTATTAACAATATTGGTTTGAGCCCTACCTTGGCCGCATGCTTCCAGGCGCTATTCATATGTAGCACAGTAAACAGTAACTGTTAGCTCTGTGATTGCAATGTCACCATTCTCCTAGCTGCATTGTAAATTGACACCATATTAAAGGGATTGAAGTCACTCTACTCATCATCTTAAATAATTGAATGACCAGTGAGATTATGGCAGTGGATATTCCGTGTTGTGATATTAGCGGCTTTCATATCACAGGAAGATACATTAAATATATTAATCAGAAACTACAAGTAGTGTCTCTCTTAATTTTTCATTTCTACCAGTATCTAGAGGTCCAGCTTAGCCTGGATACATAGTGGAAAAACAGCTTTTCTTCAATCTCAGCAAAGCTACAATGTGGATCAGAATTGCTAAGTATACAATGAGAGGGATCTACTTTGATCTCCAGTTTATTCAGTGCAGCTGTTCCTCTTTCCAACAGATGGCTGGCTGAATTGTGCGCACTCAGTGCAGTGCGGTCCATGTCCCCTGCTGAATGAAGGGCCAGCCTAGAGCAGTGCAGAGGAATCCAGTGCTGACAATCCATTTGGTCTGTGCCACCATCAAAATAAAGTGGTGCAACCACCAAGTTTGTCCAGCAGAACGTGTGGGGTCAGGTCATAACTAGAAACCCCATAGGTCAAAAATAAAACACTGTTGAATTTCTAGCTCTTGGTAGACACTTCTACAAAGCAGAGGAGAAACAGCAGCTTGGAACCCTGTGAAATACAAGTCAACTTTGTCTTATCTAGGCTCAGATTCTCCACTGAGCTCCAAGTACATGAATCTTACCAATTCCTCAAAGTGAAACTATGTAAGCACAGCCAATTAGGCCGCATTAATATAGCAATGGCATTTTTTTAAAAAAACTGCATTAGTTTTTGTCTTATATCTAGACTGTTTCAAGAATCAGTTATTTATTTGATGGCTGAGCATCTGTCACAGTGTTTGGAGAAATATTGTGATAGTTTTCACTCCTTCCAACATCTCTTCCCTCCTCACTCCCTGTCTTTTTCCCTCCACCATGCCCAGTAAACTGGGGAGATGATTCCCTTTTATGATATAAGGTACCTATCATTATAGGTACTGGAATATCTCTTAACAGCCTGTATATGCTGCACACTTTCATGTCAACGTATGCCCAGTCAATGTGGGGCATAGAATTACATCCAAATGTTATATTTGGAGCAATACTGTTTCACAAAACAGGTTTTTTTAATCCACACTTTCTAAAATAGAATCTTGGTAAATTTTAATGAGGTGTTTTTAGTTTCTGGGAATGAGAACAGAAAATCAATATTCTTCTCTTTCAAGTGAAATGAGTAGCACCTGTATAAGAAGCTCTGAGCCATTGAACAGCCCATAAATAAGAATCAAGCATGAATTGAGGCTCCAGTTACCTGTGATATAGAGATTCCATTATTGCACTCTATAAGGCTTGTATCTGCTTATCAATGCTGAATAGCATTGGTAACTCTGCACTGGTTGCTATTTCACCTGGAAAGGATTTTGTACAATAACAGACCTAAAAAGAATTTGATCTTCCTTTGTGCTGTCATGTAGTCTGTACTCGTGTGGATAGGAACTAGCACCTCAGCCCCATTGTAATCTTAGCAGTTTTCAGAATATGGTTTTATATCACGCACATTGAAGTCAGAATGTCAGTACTAGCATTTGGTAATATTTCCATTTTTAGTTTCAATCCTGTGAAGATCATGTGCTCATGAATTAGATTGACATAAATCTCCCTCTACACTATTATATCGCAGATCATTTTGGTTAAATACAGAGCTAAATGCTCTCCCCCCAAACATAATGTATTAATGGAGGGAAAAACTTGCCCAGTTGATCCAAACGCCTGCTTTAATAAACACGTATGTTTCAAACAAGATCCTTTGAAACAGCATAGAGAAGAGACATTTTCTCTCTTTGATCCATGTTGGTTTTAAGCTAACTCTTTTACCTGCTTATGTCAATCCAATCCTTCATTTTGTATTGCTCCATACTGTGTTAGTCACACATGGACTGACTGGATGCACTAGCTATTTCTGATGAATGGTTTTAATTTTGTTTCCTACACTTCAAAAAGTTGCCCAAACAGTGAATGGAATGATTGTGGTTTGAAATGCCTCGACAAATAGTAAAGGTTATAATTGAGCATAAGGAAATAGAACTGAAAGTAAAGTTGAGAAAGAGATGGAAATGTTTGCAGGAGGAGATTTAGTGGCAAGACCACAGTAGCTGAAGGTGCAGTGGCTATGGTGGAATAATGAGCAGAGAATGAGGATTAAAATGATGAGTGGGATAGGGAGGTTCATGCAGGAAGCAGGTTGGGGAAGGTAATTGAGAAAGGTGACCTATTTTGCTTAGTTTATGTTATTAATAGAGCATAGAAGTTTATAACAAAAGGTGAAAAGTGAAGATCAGTTGTATGGCTTTCAGTTGGGGACTGAACTAGACCTGCAAACATTAGACCAATAAACTCATCCCTTTAACCCTTTGCACCTGAGGACTGTACATTTTAAAAAGAATCCATGGGAGGTAGGCTACGTTGGCTAGGGCAGTTACGAATTAAGCACATTGCTGTGAACCTGGAGTCATATCTAGGTCAGACCAGGTAAGAGTGATAGATTTCTTTCCCTAAAAGATATGTGAACTAAATTCGGTTTTACAACAATCAATTAGCTTTTTGAACCAAATTTTTATTGAGTTCAAGTTTTGCCATCTGCCATGGTAGGATTCAAACTCATGAATATCACCATGACCATTACTAATGACATTACTATTACACTATCTCCTTTGATTCACCTTGTATAAAGACACTTAATGGTCAATTGGTTTTTGCACGGAAATAGAATGAGTTTGAATTCTACTTTTTATCTAGTGTCTCCAAGGTACCACACCTAATTTTGATCCATATTGAGAAAACCTGGCTGAAAACCCACCCTGTGAGTGGGTATTACAATAAAATGGTGTACTGAAGATTACCAGTACAAAACTGTCTTTAGTTTGTAACAAATTCGTCTGTTCTGGGAAACAGTGCCATAATTGATGGTTGTAATGATAAAGGAGCTTTTCTGAAGTTTGGCTAAGGAACTCTCTGTTCGCTTTCAGAGTGAGTTGGTTGAAGATTTTCGTGCCTTGCGGAAGACAGCAGAGGACATGAAACTATTTAAAACAGACATGGTGTTTTTCTCCCTCTACCTTGCCCATCTGTTTGTCTTGGAGTTTCTGGCCTGGCTAACACTGTCATATTTTGGAACTGGCTGGATTCCAACTCTCCTTACTGCCTTAATCCTGGCAACTTCACAGGTAAGAACCAATCAGAACCACATAATGGGATTGATGAAGGACATGATCCCAGGCAAAATGTGGGATGCCTAACCAGGACCTGGTAATGCACAGTGTTAGATGCTTTTCTCCAGTGTGCGAGCTCAACTTAAGAATGACCTCTTCAGCTACATTTTAGTTAATGTTCCTGGAGAAATGGAGGTTGACTAATCCCAATCTGGGACCAAATGGACACTAAATTTCACTGATCATATTTCAAGATTTTAAATTGTTCAGTTTCATTCAACTTATTCATTCTTTCCTCGCCTTACTCTTGACATAAAGTGACTAAGTGGTCATGATATGAGATGAAACAAGTGCTCTTTAGGAAGTCATGGATTAAATAAGGATTGCCAGTTCAGGATTTCAAGAAGAAGTTTGATTGTGACAAAGTTTTTTGAGGAAATTTAAGGCCCAGTCTTTGTCTGGGACAAGGAAGCCTGACCTGCACACTCAACCCATGTGTGATTTTATATTTTTTTTTATTTTTTACACAGTGATCAGGTACATAATGCGTTTTGCAATGAGGAGTGTGGCTGCAGAGACAGACTGGTTAGAAGGCCCACCTCAATTCTCTTAACACAGGAGGCAAGTTCCAAACATTGCTTGAAGCTCCCTTAAATGTCACCTTTAACCCCTCACTCTCACCCACCCATATCCCCATGCCCTCTCAAATCATTTATACCACTTCATAACCCCACTATACCTCTATTTATCCACCAATATCGTCCAGTATGCGCAGTGTACCTACCCTAGGGGCCATGCAATAGCAGTGGGAATATTTTAAAATTATGAAAAACGTTGAACTTGTATCAACTGAAAGCAAAGACATTAGCATGGAAAAACCAAGTGAAAAATCTTTTAATCCTTAAGTGTCTATTGGGCTAGCAAAGAAGCAACAATCCATATTAAAGGTGTGTTTTTATTATAAGCTGGTAAAAGTTTCAATACATCTGAGAGCACCTTCTGAGCTGTAGCATTTGAAACCAAGATTTGAGTGGGAGCTGCAGGCTGTGGAGGAGGAAGGATTAGAATTGTGTAGGGTTGCAGTGGTATCTGCAAGGAAGTGATATGGTAAAGCATGGATGGGAAGGAGTAGTGCAGAAGGGAAGTTCATCCATATTCAGGAGTATCCTGGCTTCTAGGGGGTCAGTGTATGATCACACCCGACATGGTCATCTCACATGCCAGGGGCTGGTGGGGGAAAGCTGGGCAGGTGCAGACTCATGTAGATGGTTTGGATGGGGACCCAGAGAGCTGCAAAGTCTGTGGGGTTAACGGGTTGGGTTACTGGAAAGGGGACTTGGATATTCAGGGACTCATGGACACTTTCAGGCATCGACATCATTTGCTCACCATCATTTTCCATCATGCCGGAAAACAAAACTGAGTAATGGGGAAGAAAGTGGCTCTGTCCAATGTTCCCTCTAAGCCAGTGTGCCATCCGCTATCGCTCACAGATCTTGGAGTTCCACACACCAGCAAAGCAAATGAGATGAATGTTGGCTGTGCCCACACTCAGAGTGTGAGTGATTCAATCTGTGAGGGAGGCTTGAACACCCACTCGATACTAGGGCTTTTAAAGAGAAAGAACAGTACAGAGTCACATGTACTGTACAGGACCCAGACCACTTCCTGGGTAACCATTACAAATTTCAGATCAGCCTACCCTGCCAGACTGAAACTGAGGACTGCAGGAAGCCATTTTTAAACTCCATATCCATGGAGCCAGGAATTCTCTCACTCTTGTGCACACAACCTGGAAGCAATCGTTGGAGCCATGGGTCTGTTTCCGAAGAGCTTCCAAAATCCTGCACTGCCAGATTGACATAGTATGTGGGAAGAAATCCATTTTTCATCCTCCATTTAAGATGTGGAACCTAACCTCAGCAGGACAAATGAGTGTTCATAAACTGCAAAAAAAAACACAGTGGGAAATGGGTCCTGCGTGGGAATGTGGAGGAATCCGACAGGCTGGATTTTATGTTTTGCGGCAGGTGAGGGAGATGCAATGGTACCTGAAGGAACCACTCATAGCCCTACTACTGTCTGTACGCTTCCAATCAAGCATTGAACAGCCAAATCAGAGGCTCCTAACCATACACCTTAAACCCTTCTCCTTTAGAATTTTGTATTTATTGTCAATTGAAAGTTGATAAACCCCCAGGACCTGATGGTCTGAATGTCATTGGTTAAATGATATCGAGATAATAGCGATAATCCATGCACTGGATTATCCTCAAAGATTCTGTAGATTCTGAAATGCTTTCTGCAGATTGGAAGATATCATCCCACAATTTGAGAACGAAACTAAAGACCTTTTAGCCATACAATAGGGAAAATACTACAATCCTTTTGAAAAGATATGATTAATAGACAATTGGATGATAATGATCTGACTGGGCACAGTCAGCATAGATTGTCAAACTTGTCAGAGCATTTTGAAGATGTTCCTAACAAAATTGATAAAGAAGACCCAATGGACATGGTATACGTGGATTTTGAGAAAGTTTTTGATAACGACTCCCACAGGAGGCTAGTTGGAAAAATTGAAGCATATCAGATAGGATCTAATGTACTGGTGTGGATTAATGATTGGAAAAAAGACAGAGGAGGATAAGAATAAATGTGTCATTCTCTCATCAGTAGACTATCTCTAGTGGGGTATTGCAAGAATTAGTACTTGGGCCCCAGCCGATCACAATATATAACAATGGGAGATGGGGATCACAGAATCATTTTACAGTACAGAAAGAGGCCACTCAACCCATTGTGTCTGTACCAGCTCTCGAAAGAGCTACCCAGCTAGTCCTACTCTCCAGCCTTATCTCCATAGCCCTCTAAAATCATCACTTTCAAATATCTATCAAGCTCTGTTTTGAAATCACAGATGCAATATTTTCAAGTTTGTGGCTGATAGAGAACTAGGTAGGAATGTGTATTGTGAAGAAGATGTAAAGCAGCCTCAGGAGAATTTGGACAGGCTAAGTGAATGAGAAAGCGATGTCGGATGGATTATAATATGAAAAAGTTGAAGTCATCTACTTTGGTACGAGGACAAATGTGCAGTAAAAGGTTGGAAAATATAAATATACTAAGGGACCTAAATGTCCTTGTCAATAAGTCACTCGATGCTAATATGCATGTGCAGCAAGCAATTGCGAAGGCTAATGGAATTAAATACAGGAATAGTGAAGTCTTGCTTCATTTGTACGGGAGCTTGGAAAGACTTCAACTGGAGTATTATGTGCAGTTTTAATCTCCTTGTCTCAGGAAATATATAATGCCATCGAAGGAGTATAATGAAGGCTCACCAGGCTTGATAGCAAAGTGGCAGGATTGACTTATGAAGAGAGGTTGGGAAAACCAGGCCTGAATTCTCTGGAATATTGAAGAATGAAAGGTCATGTCAGTAAAGCCTACAAAATGTTTGAAGGGGTGGACAGGGTAGATGGGGTGAAGATGTTTCCCCTTTTGAGAACCAAGGTGCACAATTTAAAAATTGTGGGGATTCAACTTAGGGGAAAGGTTTGTAATCAGGTTTGTGGAAGCTTTGGACTTCTATACCATATAGAGTTCTGGAGGCTCAGTCTTTGAGTATGTTTAAGGTAGAGATGAGTAGATTTCTGATTCCCAGTGGTGTAGAGGATTATGGGGATAAGGTAGGTACAAGGCTTTAGCAGGTAGGATTAAGGAAAACCCTAAGGCATTCTGTACTTATGTGAGGAACAAGAGGATGGCCAGAATGAGGGTAGGGTCCATCAGGGATAGTGGAGGGAACTTGTGCCTGGAGTCAGAAGAAGTAGGGGAGGTATTTAATGAATACTCTGCTTCACTATTCACTACCGGGAAGGACCTTGATGTTTGTGAGGACAGTGTGAAACACGCTGATATGCTCGAATACATTGATGGTAAGAAGGTAGATGTGTCGAAAATTTTGAAAAACATAAGCATAAGTATGTTCTCTGAGCCAGATGGGATATATCCAAGGTTACTACGGGAAGCAAGGGAAGAGATTGCTATGCCTTTGGCGATGACCTTTGCATCCTCACTGCCCACTGGAGTATTACCAGATGACTGGAAGGTGGTAAATGTTATTCCCTTGTTCAAGAAAGGGAATAGGGATAATCCTGGGAATTACAGACCAGTCAGTCTTACATCTGTGGTGGGCATATTATTGGAGAGGATTCTGAGAGACAGGATTTGTGATTACTTGGAAAACCATAGATTGATTAGAGATAATCAGCTTTGTGAGGGGCAAGTCATGCTTCACAAGCTTTATTGAATTCTTTGATGATCTGTCAAAATATAATGATGAATGTAGAGCTGTGGAATTGCTGTACATGGATTTTAGCAAGGCGTTTGATAAGGTTCCCCACAGTAGGGTCATTCAGAAAGTAAGGAGACATTGGATAGAGGGAAATTTGACTGTCTGGATACAATATTGGCCGGCCCATAGAAGACAGCGGGTGTAGCAGATGGAACATATTCAGCCTGGAGCACGATGACCAGTGGCGTTCCACATGGATCAGTTCTGGGACCTCGGCTGTTTGTGATTTTTATAAATTACTTGGATGAGGAAGTGGAAGGGTGGGTTAGTAAGTTTGACGATGACACGAAGGTTGGTGGAGTGGTGAATAGTGTGGAGGGCTGCTTAAGGTTGTAACGGGACATTGACAAGATGCAGAACTGGGCTGATAAGTGACAGATGGAATTCAACCTGGAAAAGTGTGAATTGGTTCACTTAGGAAGATCGAATTTGAATACAGAATACAGAGTTAAAAGCAGGATTCTTGGCAGTGTGGAGGAACAGAGGGATCTTGGGGTCCATGTCCATAGACCCCTCAAAGTTGCCACCCAAGTTGATAGGATTGTTCAGAAAGCATACAGTGTGTTGGCTTTTATTAGCGGGGGATTGTGTTTCAGAGCCGTGAGGTTATGTTGCAGCTCTGAAGAGCCCTGGTTAAATCACACTAGGAATATTGTGTTCAGTTCTGATCGCCTCATTATAGGAAGGATGTGAAAGCTTTGGAGAGGGTTCAGAGAGATTTACCAGGATGCTGCCTGGACTGGAGGGCATGTCTTATGAAGAAAGGTTGAGGGAGCTAGAGCTTTTCTCATTGGAGCAAAGAAAGATGAGCGATAACTTGATAGAGATGTACAAGATGTTGAGAGGCATTGATTGAGTAAATAGAGACGTTTTTCCCATGGCAGAAATGGCTATCACAAGGGGTCATAATTTTAAGGTGATTGGAGGAAGGTGTAGGGAGATGTCAGAGGTGGGTCCTTTACTCAGAGAGTAGTGGGTGCATGAAATGATTGCCAGCAGTGGCAGTAGAGTCAGATACTTTAGGGACATTTAAGCGACTCTTGGATAGGCACATGGAAGGTAGTAAAATGAAGGGTATGTAGGTTAGTTTGATCTTAGAGTAGGATAAAAGGCCAGCACAACATCAAGGGCTGAAGGGCCTATACTGTGCTGCGATGTTATATGTTCTAAGGCACTGAAGTATTCAATCAGTCATGAATGCACTGCATATGGTCGTATGTGTTTGTCTTTCTCAAGTCTCGCTTTAGGCTCACAAAATTCTACTCTTGTAATTTGGAGCTTCTATAAAAAAAGTGTAATATTTATCGTCAAATATGAATCACGCCTTGTTGGGAAAACATAACTTCTGTTTTCTGATGAGCTGTGATGCAAAATGGGGCTCCAAGCCCAAATGACACTGTTGGACAGCCTGTGTCAGAGGAGTAAATGTTGCACTGACAGCTAGACTTGTAAAGAATTGCTGCTCCTAAAATCATTGTTTATTAATCATTGAAGGCACAGAAATTATTTTTTAAAAATCCACTAAAATAACATGCAGACCATTCCCAGCCCAGTCTGCTGCAACATTTAATCATGATACCTGCGGCAGGTAATTTTTACTGTCTTTGGACTACCTCATTCTCGCTGATAGAAAAGACTCCCAAAACTCTTTATGTGCAATAGCTGGAAAGAATGCAGTGGACAATGGAAACATTTGACACTGGAAACTGGAAAGCTGCTTTTTGTCTTGCTGGTTACCTCTGGGCAGGCCATCAAAATTGAGCATGTTATTTTACCTCTCATACCCCAATCCTTTCCAATATTAAATGCAGGATTTTGCAAGTCAATTATCCAACTGCCTAAAGCAGTCAGAGTCATTTCTAAGCATGACATTTAAGGTTCTATTAAGTCAGTAAAAGGGGATTCTAATAAAGCAAAGAGAATACCTATTTCCACTGGTCACCAAGTCAGTTGCTAGAAGTCATAATATTTTGGCAAAGAAATAGAGAAGAAGGTTAGGAGAATTTTGAGAAAAATACGTCACAGAGTGTTGCTACTGGAATGATATAATACAAACTGAAATAGAAACAGTTATCAATAATGGCTTAAAGAAGACTGGTTAAATGCTTAATCAAAAAGAATTATGAAAACTATAAATGCAAGGAAATAGAAGTAAGTAACTGGCTCTTTTCGGAAACTGGTATGGTGCAATGTGCTAACATAGAGCCCGCTGTGCTTTACTATTTTAGAAATTGTGGTGAATCTAAATATGATACATACAAATCAGGGCTATACCCTGGGCAGTGTAATTTTGGGAATTTTGATGTTTATCTCAGAGATTATAACAATAGACAATAGGTGCAGGAGTAGGCCATTCTGCTCTTCGAGCCAGCACCACCATTCATTATGATCATGGCTGATCATCCTCAATCAGTATCCTGTTCCTGCCTTATCCCCATAACCCTTGATTCCACTAGCCTTAAGAGCTCTATCCAACTCTTTCTTGAAAGTATCCAGAGACTTGGCCTCCACAGCCTTCTGGGGCAGAGCATTCCATACACCCACCACTCTCTGGGTGAAGAAGTTTCTCCTCAACTCTGGTCTAAGTGGCTTACCCCTTATTTTTAAACTGTGTCCTCTGGTTCAGGACTCACCCATCAGCGGAAACATGCTTCCTGCCTCCAGAGTGTCCAATCCTTTAATAATCTTATACATCTCAATCAGATCCCCTCTCAGCCTTCTAAACTCAAGTGTATACAAGCCCAGTCGCTCCAATCTTTCAACGTAAGATAGTCCCACCATTCTGGAAATTGACCTCGTGAACCTACCCTGTACTCCCTCAATAGCCAGAATGTCTTTCCTCAAATTTGGAGACCAAAACTACGCACAATATTCCAGGTGCAGTCTCACCAGGGCCCTGTACAGCTGCAGAAGGACCTCTTTGCTTCTATACTCAATTCCTCTTGTGATGAAGGCCAGCATGCTATTAGCTTTCTTCACTGTCTGCTGTACCTGCATGCTTGCTTTCATTGACTGATGTACAAGAACACCTAGATCTCGTACTGCCCTTTTACCTAATTTGACTCCATTTAATTAGTAATCAGCCTTCCTGTTCTTGCCACCAAAGTGGATAACCACACATTAAACTGCATCTGCCCCTTTGATGTGAAGGGCAGTGTTTGTCACTGGCCACCCGGGTGTTTTCCTATCTTCCTGGTGGTGGAATTTGAATAAAGATTCGTGCACTTTGTGTCTTTCACTGTGTCTCACACCTGCACACACACACCATGGGTGCTGGGGAAAAAATAAGCACTACCGCAGTTAGGCGGTAGTGTGGGGGGTTAAAAAAAAAAGGATAAACAAGAAATTCACTTTGTGTCTCTCACTGTGTCTCACACCTGCACACACACACCATGGGTGCTGGGGAAAAAATAAGCACTACCGCACTTAGGTGGTAGTGTGGGGGTTAAATTATATATAAAAAAATAAACAGGAGATTAAATAAAAAAAAACAAGAAATTCAACCAAAAAAAAATAAACTGCATCTGCCCCTTTGATGTGAAGGGCAGTGTTTATCACTGGCCACCCGGGTGTTTTCCTATCTTCCTGGTGGTGGAAATTGAATAAAGATTCATGCACTTTGTGTCTTTCACTGTGTCTCACACCTATACACACACACCATGGGTGCTGGGGAAAAAATAAGCACTACCGCAGTTAGGCGGTAGTATGGGGGGTTAAATTAAGGGGTTAAATTTTTTAAAAAAGGAGAAAAAAAAAATTAAAGAAAAATAAACAGGAGTGTTTATATTGGAAAAAAAAAATAAACTGCATCTGCCATGCATCCGTCCACTCACCTAGCCTGTCCAGGTCACCCTGTATTCTCCTAACATCCTCCTCACATTTCACTCTGCCACCCGGCTTTGTGTCATCAGCAAATTTGCTAATTATACTTTTAATACCTTCATCTATATCATATACCTTCATCTATATCATAATCTTTTGAGTAGGAAGAGCTTTTAGTAGCTTTGAAATATCTCCAGTGTATAGCTATTGATCAATTTTCCTTTTGTAAATAGTGCACCAGTCTGTTATCAAATGAAAAGGCAGCTTCAGTACGTTCACAGATATTGCAGGCTTCAGTTGTAGACCACCTAATGTCTCAATAGAAAATAGTCCTCATGAAATATTGCTGGGTTTTCTTGTTGGTCAGCAATTGTGGGTTGAGAGTTCCGTGAGAGCCACTGAACTGTGCTTCTGGGTAGGAACATTGTTTGTATTTCTCTCAGTAAGAATATAAAGAGAATAAAATTAACTTTGCTATGCAAATACCAAGATAAAAGATGTTCATTTTGTTGGATTGCAGGCTCAGTCAGGCTGGCTTCAACATGACTTTGGACATTTGTCTGTCTTTCGGAGTTCAAAATGGAATCACCTGTTACACAAGTTCCTAATTGGTCACATGAAGGTAATCATTGAGCTGGGGATTGGGATGATAAGAACTGCTGGGATTTGAGACATGATCTTCTTAAACAAAAGAGCTGATTTTAAAAAAAACATGGGAATAACTGCTGGATTTCCTCTAGTCTATTCACATAGACTCTCAGCAAATTGGCATGGCTTACAATTTTATTAGAACTAAGTTCTGTTTTACTGTTGATTCTGAAGAGAGCTAGAGAAATTTCAGTTTTACTGCACTCAGCCTTGTTATTTGTCCATAACACGAGGTTGCCTCCATAATTTGCATTAATGAAAAATAACGCCATAAGTCTTTGAAAATTCTTAGTAAGTGAGATAGCATTATTGTAGAGTATAGACATGGTGACATTTCAGGCATGCAGACCCTTTATTATAATTTTCCGATGTCTGGACACCTGTTCATGTCCCAGGATAGAGCAGGTTGGTATTTGGTTGGAGGATCACAATGATGGTGATGTTGGAGCAATAAAACTACCTCCAAGATCCAGTGTTGCAACATTTCTGCTTCACACCCATTAGTGTAAACATAGGCCCCGGACCATTTTGTAGTTTCCCAGTTTTTTATTTAACTTACTTTTCTGTTCAACCTGTTCAGAGATGTTATTACACACCTCTGGAGTAGGTGGTACTCAAACCTAGCCTTCCCAGTCCAGGTATAGGGGCGCTAGCACTACGCCACAAGAGAGCCCTTTTCCAGTTTATCAGTTCATGCTTCCCTTTCCATCTGTCATTCCCCATTCCTTAGGTTATTCAGAAAATGTCTGTGTCTTCCCTCATTAAGCTCATTTTCACTTCATAATATTCTGCTCTTCCAGATCTCCTTTTCTGTTAATACATTTTCCATCTCTTCCCCATAGTTACTTTTAACAGCTTATCCTGCCTTGTCTGTTCTCTCCTATGATGCTGATTAATCTGGTGTATACTTCCAGAAATGTTTGTTTCTGTTTCAGATTTCCAGCATTTTTAGTGTTTTGCTTTACCTCATAATGTCCCGTTACAAAATAGTTTTGATTTCATACTGCAGTAAACTGCTGTGTAACTTGTGAAACAGTTTCCTTGGCACTCTTTGATCATACTCATGGCAGCAAATTTTAAAATGTAGGCAAAGCCGTGGTTTAAAAAGATTGACTAGATTACTCATGCTTTCATTATTTCTGCTCTTAAAGGAAACCCAAAAAGGGCAGTCACTAACCTTAACATTGGAGATAGGATTTTTAGAGCTTGCTAAATAAGTATGCACAGAATTTCTTTTTCCTCTTGAAGTTAGCAAATTGTGCCTACCAAACCTAGCCGTTTTTTGTGATTCAGTATTTGTGGCACAGCCCCAAGTAAAAGTGGGAAGGAATGGGCTACAATTTTGACAGCTGCCTAGAGATGATCCTGACAATGAGCAATCACTGAGAATAAATGCCTACAATTATTAGACTCTAAGACTAGTGGGAATTGAGTGAGATATTTTGGCTTGTGTGGTTAACTGAAAGAGAATTTGAAGCTCACACAAGAACTGGATTTCATTTCAGTATATTGCTTTTGGTATATTGTGTGATACGGTATCTCTGTTTCAAGGGGGCTTCTGGAAACTGGTGGAATCACCGACACTTCCAGCACCATGCCAAACCCAACATCTTTAATAAGGACCCTGATGTGAATATGTTAAAGGTATTTGTACTGGGAGACACCCAACCTGTGGAGGTAATTACCTTTTTGTTGTGAAACCTAGGTGAAACGACCTGACAAATCTAAGGTCAGAAGGAGAATGTGAGGTATATAGACTATAGATTGATGTAGGGAAGGTGGTTCAAGGAAGGCAAGACATTCCATAGCTTTAATGACCTGGGTAAAGAAATGCGTTAGAGTAGAAGGCGTACAATGCATCCCGGTTTCAATAAAGTAAGAATTCAGGGAAGAGAGAGCAAGTTGTGTAGACCGAGATATTTTGCTCAAAGCCAAAAACAAATTCAACATTAGTGTACGCCAGGAAACACATTTTATCATTGCAACGGCCTTATTATAGCAATAAAGGAAAATAAATCTATAAAAGAATACTATATATCTAAAAGGACTGAGTAATGGCCTGAAATCTAATCGAGGGGTGCAGGTAATTTATGTCGAAGAACAGCGATGGTGAGTTGTGGATGCGGACTTTCGTCTCAAACACATTTCCCACTGGAGAAATGGTAGGTCTGGGATCAACTTGCCTGCTGCCGAGATGTTCTTTATAAAAGCATAGTTCTCAGGTGATCACGGTTGGAAAATGACTGAAAGTGACATTAGAAGCCTTTTGTCAGACACCTCATTTGATGATGACAGCACTAACCTGCTCATTGCATATGAATAATAAGTAGATTTTGAAAATTCCTCGGGTGCTTCAATTGAATGGCCATTATGAATGAAAGGAAAAAGCATGAGGCATACTGTGAGGCAGATACAACAGACTTATTTAACTAATAGAAATATCAGGACGTTTGTTCATTCTCATTCCTACTGTTTTCAATTGCTCGTGAACTAACTGAAGCATCTGAATAATTGTATATAGAAGGGTGAGTTCACAGGCTGAATCCAGTTGAAAGTGTGGATGATGCATTTGCATGTAATATATATTTGATATTTTGTGACTTTATGTTTCTGGCGATTAACTTTGTTCATAGGCAGCATGGGTTGAAGAACCAGGGAGAAATGTTGTAACTCTATTGTTTCCTGCTAGTGTAGTACCCTCCTAGGAGTGTCAGACCACAAAACTACCTCAGTAGAATAATAGATACAGGGAAGAGAGTTGTGTGCTGAAGTCTAACTGAAGTTCTTAAATAATTTTATACTGAAGGCCCTGAGTGGCTACTAATCTGATTCCACCTAATTCCTCTTTCATCACTGTAGTTTGGAAAACGGAAGATCAAGTTTTTGCCTTACAACTATCAGCACGAATACTTTTTCCTCAGTAAGTATTGCTTGCTGGATCAGTCGGTGAGATGTTGTCAGTTATAACCATTGTTTACTGATGTGGTATCACTTTCTTGCTCTCTCTTTTTAGTTGGTCCACCCCTGTTAATCCCGGTGTATTTCTACATTCAGATAATGATGACCATGATTACTCGTCGAGATTGGGTGGTAAGTGCACCAGAATGTTTAATACGAGGTTTTGATTGTCTTCTCCTGCTTCCTACTGTATCCCACTTTGAATTTCATGCTTCCTTCCCTCCACAGACTGCCTGGTGGCAGACTGGTGCCCCTCATTCATGGAATGAACCCGAGAGGCATGTCTGAGAAATGCCAAAATTATCTAGACCTGTGGGGGAGGGGGGAGGCAGCATCGTGTTTCAACGGTTAGCACTGCTGCCTCACAGCACCAGGGATCCGGGTTTGATTCCAGCCTTGGGCAACTGTGTGGAGTTTGCACATTCTCTCCGTGTCTGTGTGGGTTTCCTCCAGGTGCTCCGGTTTCCTCCCACAATCCAAAGATGTGCAAATTAGGTGAATTGGCCATGCTAAATTCCCCACAGTGTTCAGGGGCGTGTAGGCTAAATGCATTCGTCAGGGGTAAATGTAGAGTAATAGGTTAAGGGAATGGGGTCTGGGTGGGTTACTCATCGGAGGGGTGGTGTGGACTTGTTGGGCCAAATGGCCTGTTTCCATACTGTTGGGATTCTGTGATTCTATGAATCTTCCCTGAAAAGAAACTCCACCTCTTCCTTGGTGCTGACACCTATCAGGTTGAGGCCTTAGTTATGAAGGAAATTCTGGGCTCCTGAACAGATATACCACTGTAGTTTACTGTGGCAGATGGAGGTTGTGTCAGCTTTTGCTTGTGTATAAAATGATGTAATACAGGATGCACTTGAGAGTCACAGGTTGGTACCCAAATCCTGGGACTTGGAACCAAGGAAAGCCGGAGTTTCAGCTGGATGCTCAGGTATTGTACATTGCCTGTCGATTCCAGCCAATTCCATTCCTCAGCTCACTGCCTCAGGAAGGCAGCTAATATAGTCAAAGACCCCTCCCACCCCAATTATAATCTCTTTCAAACTCTTCCGAAGGGCAGAAAATACAAAAGTTTAAACACACATACAAACAGATTCAAGAACAGCTTCTTCTCTGCTATCATTAGACTTCTGAATGAATCTCTCAAATTGTAAACGTAATGTTGATCTGGCTCTTTGCGCACCTTTTCTGCAGATGTAACATTGTATTTCTTGCTCTGTTTTATTACCCTAATGCATTTTGTATGGTACAATCTGCTTGTACTGCACACAAAGCAAAACTTCTCACTGTAATAATGTACACGTGACAATAGTAAATCAGTTCAAATCAAATAGTATCCTGCACTTGACTGATCACATAAGTCACACTCAAAAATGTTTCAAATTATGTAATTTGAATAGAAGTGATAGCATAAGGTAAGACCTGAGTGTTGCACCATCTGGAATGATTTCATTTTCCAGACATCAGAGCAAATGACGCTTTTTGCTTTAATTATATAATAGCAATAACACACCCTAAACCTTTAACACGTTTCAATTAGAGTGGTGCTGGAAAAGCACAGCAGGTCAGGCAGCATCCAAGGAGCAAGAAAATTGACATTTTGGGCAAAAGCCCTTCATCAGGAATCCTGATTCCTGATGAAGGGCTTTTGCCCGAAACATCGATTTTCCTGCTCCTCAATGCTGCCTGACCTGCTGTGCTTTTCCAGCACCACTCTAATCTAAATTCTGGTTTCCAGCATCTGCAGTCCTCACTTTTGCCCCTTTAACACATTTCGTCTACTCCTTTCCATCCTGCAGGATCTTGCCTGGGCAACAACATACTACATCCGCTACTTCAACACCTATGTACCCTTTTATGGATTTTTTGGTTCCATACTATTTGTCATCTTTGTCAGGTATGTTAAGTTCAAAAGAATTATCTCTGTCGTTTCAGTCACAGCCACCAATATTACAGTTTTTGGATTATAAACTGAAGTGATACCATGTTTAAAAAGTTGGACTGCGCATAAAGGCTGATGTAGCATTTTGGAGCAAGGGAGAGGAGATGTGACTAATGCAAAAAAATGTATAAAGGACACGTTTACTCTCCTTTTCTCTTATCTCCATAGGCTATGCCTATGATTTAACTAGTTCATTATCAGGCAGTCCAATTGCATGTCCAACTATCCAACCTGCTGTAAATTCCTGTTGTAATTGGTAAAGCCCAGTTCAAATGGGCTTGTGAAAACTGCTATCAATTTGAAGTGGTTCTGTAAAATAACATGGAAACTGAAGTCACATTTTAGCCCCTCTGCCATTCTGTGAGATCATGGTAGATTACAAAGTTTTAACTACCATTGTCTCATCCTTTTGATCAATAAAACTCCACCTATCTCAGTTTTATAATTAACAATTGACTTCTGTTTGTGGAGAGAGTTCTAAGCTCCAACCACAACCAAAGAATTGTTTCTTGAGTTCACTCCTGAATGGCCTGGCTGTAAGCTTTAAACAATATCCCCTAAACTGAGCCTCCCTAACCAGAAGAAATAGATTTTCTCTATCTACCTATGCCCTCCCACATTACTGTCAGTCTGGGTTTGATGCTGAAGTCTTTGAAGTGAGACTTGAAGCCACAGCCTTCTGACTTTCAGTGCTACCAGCTGAATCACAGCTGACACCGATGGCTAGAGAGCTGCTTCAATTGGTCTTCATTTCTGTCAGCTCAAAGGGAGAGAGAGAGAGAAAGAAACAAAGAGCTTCCTCTTCATGATTGCGATTTACTAATCCGTCTAAGACGTATTTCTGTGTGGTCATTTGCTGAGGACAGGTTCTTGCTCTGTGATACCTTTTGAAGCTTGCAGTGTCTGAACTCTCACAGAGCAAAGACTCCCAATGGTCAATCAGTTCCTATGAAATGAGGGTAGATGCCTTGAGGAGAAGGAGATTGAAAGGCAGGGAGTTGAAGGGAAAATGTTGTCTGGTCCTGAATGATGTCTGTTTAAAGCAAAAAGTGCACCTAAAAGTGGTTTCCAAAGCTGTTTAACAACTACAGACTCTTGTGCTATGGTGGTAATGTTCCTATCTCTGAGCCAGTGGCCTGGGTTCCAGAAATGTGTCGTAACATTTCTGAATAGGTTGATTTTAAACACAAAAATAGGAAATAAAAACAGGTACTGGCTGTATTGGTATAGAAGCATTAGCATCAGAAGAATTTTGATAGTCGTTCGATGCTTGACTATTGTGCTGGTTCTCTCTGCAGGTTCATAGAGAGCCACTGGTTTGTGTGGGTGACCCAAATGAACCATATTCCTATGACCATTGATGATGAAAAGCACAAGGACTGGCTCACTATGCAGGTAACTCACAGTTAGCTTTGGAACATCCTTGTGGCAGTTTGTGACACTTTACATCATAAAAACCCCCAAAGCATCTGAGTTTTTGTCCTGGGCTCAACACCCTGTGGTCAGGGGTAATTCAGTGCCCCCTACACCCCTGCTGTAATTTTTAATGAGCTAGCAATGTTAGTAACCAGGCTGGCTGCCCAGATAAGGGTGGGAGGGCGAGTTCTTCAAGTTGGAGGGCTTTTAAAAGATCAGCAGTGCCACCATCAGAAGTGGTCAGTGCTGATTTAGGTAGCCTCAAAATGAAGGCACCTACTAAAGAGATTTTATAAGGTGCTAAATTTTAAAAGGCCCAAGCTACTAGATTATCATTGTGAAGGGGAAACTCCTTCTCCTGTGGCTGCAGCTGTGAACCATAGCAACACTGGGGGTGGGAGAGAGGGGCATCTTCACTGCCACTGTGGGACCCTAACCTGCATCTCAGAGCAGCGCAACTAAACTGTCTTGGAGCTAGAGCCAGGACCATGGTGGGAGACCAGATGGTTGTGTGCAATTGTAGATCCATTCATTTCCAATTCTGTATCCTTGGGTGAATGAAAGTTCTGCTCTAAATGTTTGTAGACACTGCCAGATTAGAATTTTGTATTCTTGTTAAAACTGCTCCCACTAACTTGTAGCAAGTACAGACAAGGCAGATAAGGAGGGTAACTTGCAAAAATGACCATTTCATTGCAGCTTTTCCAAGTGTCTGAAATTGCTGTCACCATTAAAATGACTATCTGCATTATAGAGTGCAAACCTGATTGATTAATTGTCATCATAAAACTTGCTGCATCAGTGAAAGTTTGATAAGGAAATCTACATTGTTTATTTGAAAGTATATAATATGGCTGACTGGGGAAGGATAGGGCTATGCAGAGTCAATTCAGAATAGGATTGGCTTTGACCATAATGTCTCTCTGCTGATATGTCATTGTCTAGTCTCAAATGGAGGCTGACAATGTGAAAAGGTCCTGGAAGATGGTTTGTTGCCTACAGGACATCAGCAAAAGTTCATTATTTTCAGTAGAAACATGAGGAAACAAAGAGAAAAGAGACAAAACAGGAACTTTAATCAGCAGGATTCTTCCATGGGGTATTTTGTTTCTGTGAGTTTATTGTCACTTTGAGATGTGGTACATTAGATCCTCATTAATCTGCAGAGAAGCAACTTCAATTATTAATGGAGGCTAGCCTTTGTTCTGAGAAACAGATTGAATTATACGCCTGTTGCTCTTATCAATTTCAGCTTCAAATTGCACTTACTTTGTTCTTCAGAATATTAAGAATACAGAAAGGAGCTCATTAAAATATTCATGTAACATAATTAGAATGATTATGGTTGATTATAGTTTCATAATGATACAGAAGCGAGAAGACATGATCACATGGATCCATGTCAACTATTGTCAGAGAGAATTTGACAATTGCACAGGGCAGTGCTTCTCAAACTATTTTCCAATATAGCCCTATTTTAGCACTTGAAAATTAGCGTGACCCCTGACCTAGGAAAAACAACACAACATAGTTGCATTCAGTAACACATATAATCATTAATGTTCACAGGTTACAGATCAACATATTAATAGGTCAGTTAAATATGGAAATACTTAATGCACTTTATTTACTCATAAAAGTTTCAGCCATGCTATCCATATTCCCTTGTGGTGGAAGATTCAGTGACCCCTCTCTCTCCGTTCCCCCACATGCACTTTGCAAACAGCTTCGAAGGGTAAGGGGTGTTTGTGGGCTCACTGTTCGCCTCTTGCTGTTTAGTGGATATTCAGTGAGCCCATGATTGTTCTGACAGAATCTCCTCGCTACAGTCACTATTTCTGTCTCAGAGGACTGGGAGCTTGTCACCCCCAAATATAACCTCTGCAACCCCATCAGTATTCATGACCCAAAACCTCGGAATTCATAGAAGTAAGGGATCACAAATTGAAGGGATACTGCCATATGGTAAAACACAAGAAATCTTGATATAAAACTAAACAGAACAATGTAATTGGTGATCGATTTCATATCATATCATCAGATTTGCTGCTCATCAGAGTTTGAATAACTCAGCGTTGAAGATAACCAAATTCAGCATTAGTCATCCCAGTGGAAGCTAAGGATCACATTGGCTCAGTGTTACTGTGACAATTTGACATAGTTGCCCCAAAGATTCCATCAGATCAAGCTAAGGTTTTTACATTCTTGTTTAGCAGATATCTTTGTATCCTCTTTGGTCAGAGGTGAGGTCCCCAAAGACTGGAGAATAGCCAATGTTGTCCCATTGTTTAAAAAGGGTAACAGGAAGAATCCAGGAAATTACAAGCCTGTGAGCCTCACGTCAATGGTAGGGAAATTATTGGAAAAGATTCTCAGGGACAAGACCTATACACATTTAAAAACACATGGACTTATTAACGATAGACAGCATTTTTTTTTGTGAGGCAAGTTGTGCCTCACTAACTTCTACAAGGTTTTTGAGGAGGTGATGAAGATGTTTGAGGGAAAAGCAGTTGATGTTGTCTACATTAACGTCATTAAAGCCTTTGGGAAGGTCCCTCGGCAGACTGGTTCAAAAGGTGATATCACATGGTAATCGCGGGTGAGCTGGCAAGATGGACACAGGACTGACTTAGTCATAGGAAACAGAGGGAAGGATGCTTTTCAGAATGGAGGGTTGTGGCTAGTGGAGTTCTATCACAGGGATCAGTTCTGGGGCCTCTGCTCTTCATGGTCTGTATAAATGATGTGAAGGAAAACATGGCTAATCTAATTAGTAAGTTTGCAGATGACTCAAAGTTTAGTGGAGTTGCGGATAGTCAGAGGATACAGCAAGATATAGATCAGTTGGAAGCATAGGAAGAAAAATGACAGATGGAGTTTAATCCAGATAAATGTGAGGTGATACATTTTGGAAGGTCAAGTACAGGTGTAAATTATACAGTGAATAGCAGAACTCTTAGGAGTATTGATATGCAGAGGGATCTGGGTGTGCAGATCCACAGATCACTGAAGGTAGCAGCACAGGTAGATAAGGCAGTAATAAAGGTTTATGGCATGGTTGTCTCCATTAAAAGGGGCATTGAGTATAAAGATAGGCAAGTTAATCTGCTGATTTCCAGAACTTCAGTTAGACCACACTTGGAATATTGTGTACACTTCAGGTTACCACACCACCAGAAGGATGTGGATGCTTTGGAGAGGCTACAGAAAAGGCTTACCAGGATGTCACCTGGTATGGGGGATTTTAGCTGTGAAGAAAATTTGGGTAGACTGGGCTTGTTTTCACTGGAATGCAGGAGGTTGAGGGTTGACCTAATATAAGTTTACCAGATTGTGAATGGCATGGTTACAGCAGAAAGTAAAAGTCTTCTTCCAGGATGCAGGGGTCAATTACTATGGTACACAGGCTCAAGGTGCAGGGGTGGGGAGAAGTTTAAAAGAGATGTGTGAGGCAGGTTTTTCACACAGAGTGGTGAATGCCTGGAACATGCTACCAGAAGAGGTGAAGGAAGCAGACACAATAGCAGCATTCAAGAAATATAAGCATATTAAGGGAATGGAGGGATATGAAGACAGTTTTAGTATGGATGGGCAAAATGTATTAATACAGGCTTGGAGAGCCAAAGGGCCTGTTCCTGTAATGTATTGTTCTTTGTTCTTATATAGTTATATAAAAACAAAGTAGTGCAGATGAAGGAAATCTAAAACAAAGAGAAAATGCTGGAAAAACTTAGCAGATCAAACAGCAGATGTGGAGAGAGAAACAGAGTTAATGTTTTGGGTTCGATATGACATTTCTTCGGACCTTCTGAGCTCTCTTTCTCGCTCCACAGATGTTGGCAGGCCTGCTGAGTTTCCCAGCATTTTCTGTGTTTGATACAACATAGTGTCAGCCGTGCCTGGACTAGTGCAAGTAGAAGATATTCAATATCAGGAAGGCAATGATATTTCAGGTTAGTCACCATTAGGAACAACAGCATATAGAACAATACAGCACAGAACAGGCCCTTCGGTCCTCGATGTGCCAACCTGTAAGCTAATCTAAGCCCATCCCCCTACACTATCCCATCATCATTCTTATGCTTATCCAAGATCTGTTTAAATGCCCCTAATTGGGATTGAGTTAACTACATTGGCAGGCAGGGCATTCCATGCCCTTACTACTCTCTGAGTAAAGAACCTGCCTCTGACATCTGTCTTAAATTTATCACCCTTCAATTTGCAACTATGCCCCCTCGTACAAGCCGACATCATCATCCTAGGAAAAAGACTTTCACTCTCGACCCTATCTAATCCTCTGATCATCTCGTTTGTCTCTATTAAATCCTCTCTTAGCCTTCTTCTCTCCAATGAGAACAAACCCAAGTCCCTCAGCCTTTCCTCATGAGACCTTCCCTCCAGACCAGGAAACATTCTGGTAAATCTCCTCTGCACTATTTCCAATGCTTCCACATATTTCCTGTAATGGGGCAACCAGAACTGTACACAATATTCCAAGTGAGGCCGCACCAGCATTTTGTATAGTTGCAGCATGACATCACGGCTCCAGAACTCAATACCTCTACCAATGAAACCTATCACACCGTATGCCTTCTTAACAGCACTATCACCCTGGGTCAACTTTCAGGGATCTATGTACATGGACACCAAGATCCCTCTGCACATCCACACTACCAAGAATTTTTCCATTGACCCAATACCCTGCCTTCCTGTTATTCTTCCCAAAGTGAATCACCTCACATTTAGCTACATTGAACTCCATTTGCCACCTCTCAGCCCAATTCTGCAGTTTATCAAAGTTCCCTTGCAACCTGCAACATTCTTCCACACTGTCCACCACTCCACTGACTTTAGTGTCATCTGCAAACTTACTACCCCATCCACCAATGCCTGTTGTCCAAGTCATTTATATAAATGACAAACAGCAGTTGTCCCAAAACAGATCTTTGTCGCATACCACTAGTAACCGGACTCCAGGTTGAATATTTTCCATCAACCACCACTCACTGCCTTCTTACAGAAAGCCAGTTTCTAATCCAAACTACTAAATCACCCTCAATCCTGTGCCTCCGCATTTGTCCAAAAGCCTACTATGTGGAACCTTATCAAAGGCTTTACTGAAGTCCATGTACACCAAGTCAACTGCCCTACCCTCATCCACATGTTTGGTCACCTTCTCAAAAAACTCAGTGAGATTTGTGAGACACAACCTTCCTTTGATGAAATCATGTTGACTATCTCCAATCAAATTGTCATTTTCTAGATGATTATAAATCCTATCTCTTATAATCCTTTCCAAAACCTTTCCCACAACAGATGAAAGGCTCACCGGTCTTTAATTGCCTGGGTCATCTCTACTGCCCTTCTTGAACAAGGGCACAACAGTTGCAATCTCCAGTCCTCTGATACTAAACCTGTAGACAATGACAACTCAAAGATCAAGGCCAAAGGCTCCACCATCTCCTCCCTAGCTTCCCAGAGAATTCTCAGATAAATCCCATCCGGCCCAGGGGACGTATCTACTTTCACACTTTCTAGAATTTATAACACCTCCTCCTTAATAATCTCAATCCTTTCTAGTATAAGAGCCCGTATATCTGTCTTCCTACAGAAGAAACACAGGAACAAAATCTGAAATCTGAAATCAGGATTGGAAATACTATGCTAACTCTGCAGACTCGGTAAAGAGGGAAACGAGAGTTAATGTATCTTGTCTGTGACCTTTCATTAGAGCTCGAAAGAAAAATAAGAATAAGAGAAGAGAACACTGCAGTGGCCTATATCACTCAGGCCTGTATTCTGGGAGCATTGTGTGATGTTGTATTTGATTAATGTTCCTGTGTATGACGCTGTGAACTGCTCAGATGAGTTTTTGCTTATGATCCTCCAGGTTGTGAATTCCCTATCTTCAGTAAAAGTTCAGAAGTTCAAAACAAGCCAGTCATTGTTCCTACAATGCTTGATGATTTACCTGTTTTGCCAGGAAGATAAGTGTAGGTTTTGGGGGTCAAATGTTGATGCTAGTGTCCTAGGGAAAGAGGAATGATAACATCCATTGCTTGAATTAATCGCTTCATTTTCGGAGGACAAGTGAAATATTCTGCTGCTAGAACCATTAGATCATTATGAAACATCTTGATAGCTTACTTATAGATGTTCTTTTATCCCTTCCAAGTGAGACCTTTCAGTAAACAACTTAGAGACTGCTTGCACTATTTAATTTGCACTGATATGACATGGTTTGGGATCCGATCTGTAATTAATGTCTTAAGAGGCTGGAGGTCATTTTGAACCTATGAAACTAGTCATTTGGCCCAATGCATCAGTTTCTTTTCATGGCATTTAGTCTGAAACAACTTTTCAAAAGGGAACTGGATTCGTTCCTATGAATATTGCTGATTAAGTGAGATTAACAGTAGTGATGACAATGACCTCCTCAAATTTGTTTGATTGACTTTGGAGAGGATTCCCATTGTTATCCCTGAATTGTCCTGGAGTTTTCTTTTCCACTTTTTTGCTACTTCCAGGAAATTTCTGACAGGGATCATGTGTAAATGATGAATAGGGAATCTACTAAGTCAAGGTGGGGTAGACATGCTGGACCAGTTAACTCTTTCCTGACCTTTTTGCATGGTTTTTCTCCACATATCCATTATGCTCCAGCATTCCTCTTCTTCGAACATAGACTAGGCTACAGATGTCAGACCAACTTCAGGCAGATATAACACCAATAAAGGAGCATACAGCTAGTGAAACAGAAAAGAGTAGGACATTCAATTCTTTGAGTTTGCTCCATCATTCAGTTGGATGGCATTTCATCTGTATCTAAACTCCATCCACCCATCTTAGGTCCATAATTCTTAATAGTCGTGCTGAAGAAAAATCTATCAGTCCTGGTCTTCAAATTGTGGATATGCCTAGACTCAGCAGCTTGCTCAGGAGATAATATCAGTTTTCCACTACCCTTTGTGTGAAGAAATAATTCTGACATCATTCCTCATCAACTTAACTCTAATTTTAAGGTCCTTGTTCAAAGTTTCCCAGCAGCGGAAGTAATTTCTCTCTCCATTTTGTTAAATCTAAAACACTTTAAACAATTCAATTAGATCACTCCTCAAGGTTCTGTAATCAAGAGGATATAAACATAGTAAGGGAATTTGTCCTGATAATTTTACTCATTTAGCTCTGATATCATTCTTGTAAATCCAAATTACACTTTCTCCAAAGCAACTGTATCCTTCCTGATGTGCAGAGGCTGAATAAATGCAGTATTCCAGGTTGAGTCTAATCAGAACAAAGGGTGGTTTAGCCTGTAATTTAGAAACTTGCAGAGTAACACTGGTGTATCGGTCACGTGTCACTCTATACAAGTACAACGTCACATCCCATGAATGAATGGAAAGAAGTACCTGAATACGGCAACCCAACTCAAGAATTTGGTAATGATGTAGAACTTATTTCCAAAACAAACATGGTTGATAGTTCACTTGTCACTGTCTCCTGAACTACAAGTTGGGATTTCACAGAGCAAGTCAGAGAAGCACATAATGTGATTCAGCTGAAGTCAACAAACCTGCTCTGTATTTTTCCTCACTCTTGTCAACAAAACAAATATAGTGAGAGTAGCTTTGTAAGAAAGACAGCTCAATTGTCTGACATTGAACCAAGCAGAGCTCTAATATATTTAGTCAATGAGCTGTAGCATTGAAATGTAGAGGACATCTTTAGCAGTTCATAGCATCATAAAATCCCTACAACGTAGAAACAGGCCATTCAGCTCATCAAGTTAACACTGACCCTCTGAAGAGCATCCCACCCAAACCCTATAATTGTCTGGAGGAAACACATGCAAATGTGGGGAGAAAATGCGAACACCACACAGACAGCTGCCCAATGCTGGAATTTAAAGTTAGGACAACAGGTTTCATCATTGTCTTTCAGGATGGCTAATAATCTATATTCTATTTTTGACTCTCCAGTTGGACTCCACATGTAATATTGAACAATCTTCCTTCAATGACTGGTTTAGTGGCCATCTCAACTTCCAGATTGAGCACCAGTAAGTGAATAGGAAACATTTCTAAGATGGGTTAGGTTTTGTTGGTGGGGTGCTGGTGGTGATGGTGGCAGTGATGGTGTGAGGGTGTGCTGCAGGGGGAACGTTTGCAGCTACCTCTTGAAGACCAAGGTCAGAATCTAAACCTGATTGATTGGATTTTCTCAAAGACTTCTAAATAAAGTATACTTTCTGTGCCACAATTCTGTGCAAAATTGTGTTGTGTTGAGAAACTTGCTTTACCTTAATAAATGAAGCAATGACTTAAATAATTGATACATATATATGAAAATTATTTCCTGTTTTACTTTCCGAAATCTCTGAAACATGCTGTTTCATTGATGATTCTGATTTTAATTACTTATTTCATCGACTGCAATATTGTAGAACTACCTGAACAGAGTTATTAACACATAAATTCCATGTTTCATATTGTGAAGCTTATACTGACATTCATATTTTGTCAGATAGTTTACATATAAGATACACATTGAGTAACAGTTGACTGTCTTCTTTACCTGATCATGTCCCTATTTGGCATTGAGAGGCACTGTGAGAATGCCATTAGAAAATAGCCAATGTCAAGCCATAGAATCATAGACTCCCTACAGTGTGGAAGCAGGCCATTTGGCCCGTCGAGTCTACACTGACCTTCCAAAGAGCCTCCCACCCAGACACACCCCAACCCTATCCCCTTAAACTTGCAATTCCCCTGGCTAATCTACCTAGCCTGTACATCCCAAGGACACAATGGGCAATTTAGCTTGGCCAATCCGCCATCTTTGGTCTATGGGTGGAATCTGGAGCACCTGGAATAAATCCATGCAGGCACAGGGAGAATGTGCAAACTCCATACAGACAGTGACCTAAGGGTGGAATCAAACCCAGGACCCTGATACTATGAAACAACAATGCTAACTACTGAGCCTGCATGCCACCCTGAAGTGGTGCAGGTGCTGGAGAAACTGATGTTCATTCCAGAAAAGTTGGCACAATAGTTATCTAAACAGATTCTGATTATGTGGATCTATAGCATGTATGATACTTGCTTTGGTGCTTTCAAGCTGCCTTGGTGGTTAAAGGGATGCATCCAGTGTCATGGAGCAGGTATCTTACCACTCATTCTTCTAAATGCCAATGAAAATAGGCTCAACATGCCGAATCTAGCCTTATAAAATAACTCCTTCATCAAGCAAACCTTCTCTGAACTGTTCCTTTTACAAATATATTCCTTCTTAAGTAAGAAAACTTCAACTATACACCAGACCTCACACATGGGCTCAATAAATCCCTGTTTCGCAAGCAGAATCTCCCTACTTTTACAATTGGTTCATCATACAATAGAAGTAAATATTCAATTGGCCTTCCTAATCACTTGCTGCATCTGCATACCAACATTACATCATGTACCAGGACACCCAAAGTAGTGTCCTTGGTCTGGATTTTTCACTGGCCAGATAGTGGCAATACCAATGTAGACAGGACCCCATGGAATCCTCATCATAGCAGAGTCTGAAGGAATTGCCCAGAAAATGTAATTGTCCACTGAGATATTTCTCTAAATTTTGAATGTCTCCATTTTAATCAGAGACTTTAGATGTTTCTGATGAAATTACATAATATAGTTACTAAGGAAAAGTTAGACTATTAAATACATTGCTAAGTAACCATTGGCAGACTCTATTCTTAACACACACCCACAACGACACCTCTCCCAGACCATCTGAACCACACAGACTCTGACCCAGATGGGAATGGACACCCCTTACCCCCACCCCAAACCACCCCCCACCAAAATTCCTTTACTAAGAGATCATTAATGAATTCTGTCTGATTGTGCATTGACAGATCTAAAGTAGTCTGCTCCATAGTTCGCTCTAAAGTGTACTGCTGTAAGAAATTGTTCCAAATACACTCAATCAGCTCATTTTCCAGGTTATTGTTCTAAAATGATTCATTAAATCTCTATGAAAATTAAAATCACCCATGATGGTTGCAATGTCCATCTTACATGGGTGATTAATTACACAAAGCCTTGTAATAATCCACATTGCCACATGGACTGCAGTGATTCAACAAGGCACCACCCTCTCACAAGCAACCAGAGCTGATTAATATTGCCAGTCTCAACCAGTGACACCCCCATCCTGTGAATGAAGAAAAAGCATGGCTTGTTGCCAAGAACTCAGATGTTCCTGTCTGAGGAATATTTTATGAGGTGAAGGCTTTAAATGCTGATTGTGTAAGCTGTAGAGAACTTGCTAATAATTTGGAGGCTGCATTTTATCTCCACAGTTTGGGACTTAGCATACACTTTAACAATAGTTTTAGTTTACTTGCTTTCTTTGTAACAAAATAATGAGATTTGTTCATGATTAAAATGTGTGTACTGCTTTCTTCAACTGAGACTGATTTGGATGTTGTGAGAGTTATGGACCTTGAAGATATCTGTAACATATTCGAGCTGGGGGATGGGAGAACTGTCAGGCAGCTGGCCAGTTCCATTGGATGGTTTGGTGCATTCCCAAGGCTAGGCTCTTCATTAACATGCTGTTTGCGAGCTGCAGGCCAAACCTAGGCTTCCTACTGCTGCTCACTGGCTTTGGGACTGCAGAAAGGCTGACAGGAAAGCAGTCCAGGGAGACAAAGGCCCACCTTCTTTTGTGGAACTTGTATGCTCCCTGGATCCACAAAATAAATTTTTCACATAACGGTTTTTTTCTGGCTGTCTTGATACAACGGAACGTTACATCTGGCACAATGTATGGTATATGAGCCCGATTGCTAAGAGAAATGAAGTCTCAGCCTGATGCTGGTAAATGTCTAGGTCCTGCCCCAGAAGGCCCTGATAACATAGAGTGCTGAGCAGAATCAGTGCAGTAAGTTTATCAAATAAATTGATTTTGATTCTACTGATTCTGCTAGATGAGTTTCAACTCATCATGTTGCCTTAAGCAGCACCAAAGAAAGAAAGAACCTAAGGCTGGAATGGGGTTCAAGGAAAAGGGGCCATACTTCTTGGCTCCAGTTGAAATATTAGCCAAACACCTGCCTCCTTTATAAATGACAGCTTTTAATTGTATTTTCTGTAATCCCCATTCTTTTCCAGTCTTTTCCCAACAATGCCACGTCACAATTACTACAAAATTGCCCCTTTGGTGAAATCACTGTGTAACAAGCATGGCTTGAACTACCAAGTGAAGCCTTTATTGCAAGCCTTCAAGGATATTATAGGGTAAGTAATGTTCACACCATTATCACCATGACATTTGTTGTCAAATGCCCAGTTTTCATAAGTTGACATTTTAGCTCTCAATTGTTGGGAAATTAAAGATGGACCCTAATTTCCTTAAATAGTTTTAATATACACACATGCACACAACCTCAAGGTTATCAGGGTAAAGATGTTCAACCGTCTTCCTATAATACAGTTAAAAACTGAAAATTATTCTGTTTCAAAATAATGTGTTCTTATGATCTACTTGGGTAATTTGCTGAAGCCAAAGAGAGTCTTAAGAGAGTTAACTAAGCATTCATATAGATTGTCGCAAGTCTGCTGGAAACCATTCATGTTTAAGAGGAATCCAAACATCTAGCAATTTACAACATGAAAAGATTTCATATGTTTCAATAAAAATGTGTACAAAAAGAAATTAAACAGCACTAACAACTTAACACTATAACTCATAAAGTCCTATACTGTAAATTCAGTTCTATTTGTTACTTCCTCCAAGACTTCAATTTACTTATAAAATCTTGAAAGTTCATTCCCTTCTTTAGGGATCAACCCAAAGGTATGCCTTTGAAATTTACTTTCATTCTCCTCAGTATTCCAGGTTTCTCCAAGGTACAAGATTTTTGAGGATCAATCCATTCACGTTTAGCTAAGTGACATTCCAACATTTCCTTAAAGACCTAAGGTGCTTTGCTGGCTGCCAGAAGATAACCAATTTCCCTCTCTCAGTCCTTCTAACTTTGCTGATTGATATCTGCCACAAGGCTCTGTGAGGACCACTGGAGATCACTTTCTCCAAGTTTCAACTAGGCAAAACTTCCAGCTTCTTTGCCTGACATAAAATCTAACTGAGCTTGAGCCCTGATCCACATTCCATGTGGCGGAGGAATAAAGTTAGGATCATCAAGTGTACGCCTGCCTAACATTCGTCTCCTTTAACTGTGCCAAGTCAATGAGCTCCTGTTTATAGAGTCATTGGGATGTACAGCATGGAAACAGACCCTTCGGTCCAACCCGTCCATGCCGACCAGATATCCCAACCCAATCTAGTCTCACCTGCCAGCACCCGGCCCATATCCCTCCAAACCCTTCCTGTTCATATACCCATCCAAATGCCTTTTAAATGTTGTAATTGTACCAGCCTCCACCACATCCTCTGGCAGCTCATTCCACACACGTACCACTCTCTGCATGAAAAAGTTGCCCTTTAGGTCTCTTTTATATCTTTCCCCTCTCACCCTAAACCCATGCCCTCTAGTTCTGAACTCCCTCACCCCAGGGAAAAGACTTTGTCTATTTATCCTATCCATGCACCTTTGTACTAAGCCAAAACCACAGCTTCCTTTGTGAGGAAAAACAGCATAACCATCTAAGTCCCTGAGCTTATCTCCATGACAGTGTGGTATATTTAGAATGAGACAGAACATAAAAACAAGCTAATTAGCTTTACCTTCAACACAACTGTTTAATTCTGTAACCCATGTGAATAATTTATCATTAATGGAGTTTCATCACACCCCTCTCCTGGAAAACGTTGGCCCAGGTAACAAACCTTCACATTTACATGGCTTTTAACTTTATTTTCACCTAGAGAATACATGAGCAGTTTAATATTCTGATTTAAATCAAGGGTAGACCTTCTGGCTTCATTAAGCTCAGAGAAGACCCTGATAGTTTATTTGCCCACACCACAAACTCTGATTTTGTAAGATTCACATGGATTACCTTTTAACTTTTTGCCTTTACTTTAGGGGTCTTCATAATTTTTCTTCCCAGGGTTTTCTGTTATATTACATTTAACTTGAAACCATAAAAATAGATAATTCTGACGAATGTAAAAAAAAACTTGCTGAGATTTTCCAGCAATTTCTGTTTTTGTTTATGACAAAATATAGTTGGTAATGTAAAGTGTTGGCTGGAAGAAATTAATCATGCCTGAGCATACATGCCAACTGTGCTTTGTATCTGTCTCACTTTACTACTGTCTATTTGATATCCACTCCCAGTTAAATCCAGGCTAAAGGTTATGATATCTTGTCTAAGAACCCTACATTAGGCATACAGAATATGATGAAAAGCTTAAATCCTAATACTAATTCTTGGAGATACCATTCATGGTGACAATAAGTCCAAGAAGACCTCTTTTTATCCCTTCTTTTGTACATCTTTTGTTAACTGAATTAAGCATGCCTAACCAATTTGGTTATAGGCCCACAGGTTTAATTGGAAGCACACTAGCTTTCGGACCGATGCTCTGAAGTGTGTTTCCAATTAAACCTGTTGGCCTATAACCTGGTGTTGTGTGATTTTTAACTTTGTACACCCCAGTCCAACACCGGCATCTCCAAATCCTAACCAACTTGGATTTTGATTCACATGTGCTAACTGTTCATAAGCAATCAAATATAAGTGGTCCTATTTAAATTTCCTTAATATTTTGTGCATTGAGTTTAATTAAATGTGCCAATGATTTGTCTGATATGCCACTTTTCTCCTCCCAGGTCCCTGAAGAAATCTGGTGATCTGTGGTTGGATGCATACCTCAACAAATGAGGCTACTCAATGAATCCTCACTCCTCTCTCTCCCTGTCCCTGTCAGAATTCCAGTACTGCGTTGGAGTTCCTGTTTCTCTGAGTTTGTGTCCATCTCAAGTGGTTTTCTGCAGTATAAGAGGATGCTGCCACTGGCTTTCTGCATGACCTGACAATTGACTTGATTCTCAATTCATGGCTGGTGAAGAACACCTTGAAGTAAATTGTTCTGTTCCCCCTGCTCCACCGCCCTTCCCTGTTCAAGCATTGGCAGGTATCCACTGCCAATGGAGCAGACTATGTTTTAATTAGATGAGACAAATGTAGGACAATGGGCTTGATTTTATTTTAATTTAGTGTGTTTACTGACACTAAGCAAGAAAGTTTTTCATGTTGTGATACCTCTAGTGTACTTTGTGGAGTAGAACAAGAAGTTATTACTGCATCAGCTGTGTAAATATTTAACCTTCAGTTAAATGTGCATCTGACATGCTCCACTGTAACCATGACCATTTAATAGGGGAGATCATGCAGTCATACAGAACAGAAACAGATCCTTCGGTCCAATTTGTCCACATCAACCAAGTTTCTAAACTAAGGTGTCAAAGAGGGATTACGTTGCATGATGCCAGTTCATCTTTTCCATCTAACTCTGGCAGGTCATTGTTTACTTAAATTGGTCTTTTGAAGATGTTGTTGATATTAATGCTGACACCTTAGTCACAGGCAAAGGTTGAGAATCTGCATTCCTTCTCTTTCGCAAACATTCCAAATAGTAACAGGTTGCTGTGATAGTACTGTTTCCAGAGTGGCCCTTATGGATGAGGTTGGGCAGATGGGATGCGACCAGCCTGACTACCAGCTGTAGTTACAGCATTGCCAAGTGTGCTTCAGAGTCTTACAAAGCAGGACGACCTGGGGTTCATGTGTCCAGTGCGCACTGATCTCAGTTAAAGTGTCAATCTGATGATGTCTGTACATCTGTACTGGCACATGTTTCAGTGGAGTTTGTAGCATAATCAGACACCAAACTTCTGACTGATTTAGGCTGCCACATTTAATATTAATAGACCAGATCGAAGGAAACAATTGTTGATTCTTGCCCGTGAATTCCCCTGCTGCCAAATGCTTTTGTGTTGATCTAGTTGAGGACATGATTAGATGCTCCTTTATGTCCGTTGGAGTCACAGAGTTTGCGTTCATTAAATATCAAGACGGACGCCTGGGACGGGATACCAAAGGGCATCTATGCCCATTGCACCTATACCCCAGCACAAAGTGCTGCCTCATGAACAGGTTATAAATTGGGGACAGAGGGTTAAATGGCTGCTACCTCTTGTTCAACACACACATACAGAGAAACAGAATGGAAGTAACATATTACCCATACATTAGGTGGTACACAAAGTAGATAAAATCAAGCCCTGCAATCCATTTACAAGAAAATATTAAAATTTCTACAAATGACCTGAGGAATGAATGGTTCTGTGGCAGTTTGGAGTGAGTTTCAATGATCTATGTCAGTTTGAAGTATGACATTTGGAAAATGTCAGTTCAAGCTGCCATTGACTCATTCTCGCTAAACTCTATTCCTTCCCTGCTTTCTGCAACCATGATCAATAGGTTCCCAACTTCTGTATTTGTCATGTGTCTCTACACATGATTTCTTATCCTAACAGGCAAAAGTCTCTTTCAGTCGTGTCTGTCCATAATTTATAGTAATGAGGAGGACAATGGTATAGGTAATTTTTTAAAATAAAATTACTAATCCTGTTTCTGGCATAATTGAAATAATTGTTGATTCTTTTTAATCTTCCCCATTCATTATTGAATATTTTTAACAAAGAATGCATTCTTTAACTAACATTAACAGCAGCATTACTTACTCACCCTACTGGGTACACATATACTATGCTGAATCCAGTTTCTGTCTGAGTTGCTTTGACAATAAACACCCCCTCACTATGCTTTCTCAATATAGAAACTAGGTTCTACACTAAGAGTAGAAAGTGAGGACTGCAGATGCTGGAGATCAGAGCTGAAAATGTGTTGCTGGAAAAGCGCAGCAGGTCAGGCAGCATCCAAGGAACAGGAGAATCGACATTTCGGGCATAAGCCCTTCTTCAGGAATCCAGCAACACATTTTCAGCTCTACACTAAGAGTCTACAGTTGCTCTCAGTGGCACAGACAAGATAAAGACAATAATGTCGCTGAGATATGAAGTGACCACTAACTAAACGTGGTTGAATGTCTTTGCGTTATTGAACTGAGCTATGGCACATGGAAAGGAGAGACTGTTTCTGAATACTAGACTGACATTCAGAGGGATGGTGATGTCTGATGTGTGTGGACCCCTTGGAGTTCTTTCAACATTCTCCTTCGCTGTCACATACAGACAGTGCTCTCTGTAAGGCTTATAAACAGCTATCTTTGTTTTGGGAATAACACAGAGTATGATTTGCTGAATTTAAAACGAATGGAAGAGGAAAAGCCTGAAATATTGGTAATTTTAAGCTTCAAAACAGTTGATTTCCAAGAGTACGATTCCAAAAGTGATATGATCATTATGGAAAATGAAAAACAGGTATTCATTGTATGTTTTAAAAGAACGTCCCAACCCAATACTGACTGGCCTAAAGCATGCCCATCATAGCTTGGGTAACAACAGAGTGTGGCCTGACCATAGCGATTCCCACAATCAAGCTCTGATTCTGATGAGAGGTAATTGTCATTTGGACAAGTAACTTACGATCTGATGCAGGCACTACGCTGTATCCCAGAAACGATCTTCTGCACTCCTTACTAAATCTCCAGAATTAGCAGCATTGTGTCTGCTAAAAATAAGTTGTCATCAAGATGAAACTACAAATTCATGCTAAAACAGATAATGTGACATTTTGTTGTAGACAGTTCTTAAACCTTCCAACTCCCCTTGATATCCCATGGCATTGTCACTGCTGAGTCTCTACCATCAGGATGAGCCATGTACATATTACTCTTGTAGGTTAGAGGCTTGGAAATGTGTACCAAGTGTCTCGCCTCCTGTTTCCTCAAAGCCTATCCAGCATCTACACAGCATAAACTAGCTCTGTGCTGGAATACTCCACATTTGACCTGGATGGGTTCAGATACAACGCTACCACATGAAACTTGACACAATCTGAGGCAAAACAATTACTTGATCAGCAGCCCATCCACAGCCATAATTGTTACTTCCTGCAACTACTGTGTGTATGAAGGCTGCAATAAATATCATCCAAATGGGTGATGATATTGGATGAAATATGATCCAATATGATATTGAAGGAAAAGGATATGCAATTTCCTTCCACATGTATATTCCAAAATGCATTTGGAAGGAAATGAGCAACAACAATGTGGGAGTACCATCATCTCCAACTTCCCATATGTTATCCTGTTCATTGTTGCTGATCACACTCCCAACTTAACAGCATTGTGGGATATCTTCACCACACGAACTGCACTATGACCAAGTACCTTCACCCACAGAAATGCAATGCTTTTCTTAAGGGCAACCAGGGATGTGCACTACATGCTGGCTTTGCAGGTGAGGACTACATTCTGATAATAATTTAAAATAAGCCTGACAGGAGATGAGAGAATATCTGGTGGGGAATAGGTATTAGATTCTTCAATTTAATATCTCAGGACAATGTTCTCAAACATGTGGAATATATTGCAGTCAGCCATAATATGATTTTTATAGTCTGTAAACATTTAACTAAATTTTCTTCAATGTTTTCTGCAGTTGAACCACATTTTTTTTGTGTGGGAGCAAAATTGGCAGATTATCTATTGGTGTTCATATATTTGATATGATCCACATTTCAACAGAGAAGTGATGGAGAGTTCTGGTACAGCCTCCCTATGCTGATAATTCCGCCTGTTACACATACCTGGGCTCAGGGGAAGCATGAATGGTCCCAAGCAAGGGATCAATCTCTCAAAAGGTAACTGGTCAAATACAGGCCTTGACTTCCACACCAAAATTGTACAATGCCTTATCCAATTTCTCCCCATCTGACTTGCATTCATATTTTTGACATTTATATCCCTCTTGGATTCTGCTCCAATTGTCCTGCAGATAAGCCACATCTATTTCACCTCCCCAGTTATCAAAATAACATTTATGACTGGGTTAGCACAGCACTCTCCTAAACAATTCAACTGTAGTGCTAATAGTAGAACAGAAACCACAACATTTGGGCCCTGACTCTTTATGGCAGTGATCCAATCTATTTAATCATGACCCAGTGTCAGCACAGTCTGAACTGATTTTTGAAAGAAATTGTTCATGGGATGTTGGCATTGCTGGCTGGGCCAGCATTGATTGTTCATCTCTAGTTCCCCTTGAGAAAGTTGGGGTGTGCAGTCTTGTTGAACTGCTGAAATCCAAATGGTGTAAGTACATCCACAAATGGCCTTCAGGAGGAAGCTTCAGGATGACCCACTGACGGAACACCAATATATTTCCAAATCAGAATGGTAAGTGGCTTGCAGGTCGTGGTGTTCCCTTGCAACTACTTTCGCTGTTCTAGATGTTAGTGGTCATAGGTTTGGAAGGTAAAGGTGCTGACAAAGCAGCTTTGGTGAAGTTCTGTCGTGCATCTTGTAGATAGTATACATTGCTGCTACTGAGTGCCAGTGGTGGATGGAGCGGATGTTTGTGGATGTGATGCTAATCATCCTCCTGGCTTGTGCCTTGTAGATGATGGACAAGCTTTGGGAAATTAGGAGGTGAGTTCCTTGCTGCAGGATTCCTAGCCTTTGATCCACTCTTGTGGGCACAAAATGTTATTCTTGTCTGGTTCAGTTTCTGCTTAATGGTAAACCTCACAATATTGATAGTGGGGAATTTAGCAATGGTGATGTAGAGGGGAAAAAGCACTGATAAAATTATGTTTTTCTGCCAAGTGTGGAGGATAGGAAGCATGGGATAAGGCAACCCCCAAGGCAATATCAGAAGGATAGCTGGCCTCTTGTGGCACAGTGATAGTGTTCCTATCTCTAAACTAGAAAGTCTAGGTTCAAGTTGCACTATCCCAGAGGTATGCTTGAACTGGTTGTTTCAGTAGGACAGTGTCTAAGTGAATATGGGATAATAAAACAAGTTTTCCATCAATATGGTTAGAATCAAAAGCCTAATAACCCCATTGCTTTTTCACAGATGAACCCCCACCTTTCTGCTTTCTACTATACTATAAAACTCTCTCACCCGGCAACATCTACAATCGTCTCTTCTATCCCTTTAAGTTGTTCATTTCAGTGACTTCAGTCAGTAACTTCTCGGCAAGTTGATTTCTTTTAGAATGCAAGTTTCCATCTCACTGATCTCTTACTACAATGTTTAATTTGTATCTCCTGTTTTTTGAACAGCAACAATTATATCAATTCCCTTCAGTAATCATGGATTTTTTTTTCCAAAATTAAACAATCCTAAAGCCCTTCCTTTCCTGATATTTTGAAATTATCTTCTCAGTTGATATCCATGGAGGGGAGGATGTAAAATTCAGTCTCCTTCCACATAATAGCAGTGTGTGCAATTGATAGATGATGCATTTTTTGTGTTGCTGAGTACTCTAGCAGGTACTTGTCATTTATAGTTGGGTATTGTTACGTTAACAGTGCATGTTATTTATCCTTTGTAAGATCCACTGTGATATATTCATACATTTATTTAAAGTTGTAAATCCAAAGGTGCTTCACAAGGTAGCAATCAGACAAAAATACACACTAAAAGGATGATGAGTGACTAAAAGACTGGTCAAAGAAGTAAGATTTAGCAGATATTTTAATGGAGGGAGAGGAGTAGAAAAGGTGAGAGGGAACTTTTGAGCTTAAAGTCTAGGCTGAAGGCAAAATCGTAAATGGTGGGACAAAGGAAGTGGAGGATGCACTAGAGACCCAAATTAGAGGAATATTGATTTCTTGAGAGTTGTGGGGCTGGCGAAGGTTACAGAGGGAAGAAGTGTTGGTTTAATGCAATGATATGAACATTATAATGAAAATTTAAAATTTTCATTTATATATAGATACTGGTAGACTGGGAGTCAATGTAAGTCAATGAGCATAGAGGTGACTAATGAGTGTGATGGTGCATGTTACCCTATGGGCCACAGGATTGTGGATGTGCACAAATATCTGAAAGTTCGAAGATTGAATCAGAGAATGGTGACTTGGTCAAATCTGGAAGTAAAAGCAATATGGATGAAAATCCCGGCAGCAAATTATCTGACATATATGTGTCATAGAGTCCTACAGCTCGGATATAGGCCCTTTGGCCCAAACTGGTCCATGTCGATCAATGATAATATGATGCAGAGGTTGTAAACAGTCTTTTTCAGTCTGAGACACTAGAGAAAGGAATGGAATTGATGGTTATGGAGCCTCCGTCTGGGGCTGAAGGTTTTCTTTTCCTTTCCAGTGGAGGAAATTATGGTTCATCCAAACCTGAATGTCAGACAACGGAGGAATTAAGAAAGTTTGTGGTGAAGTAAAGTTGGGTGTGGTCAGAGTATAGCTGGAACCTGTGCCATGTCTTCAGATGATATACCAAGGAACAATATGTTAAGAAATAAAAGGGAATGAGGATACATGCATGTGGGACATCATAGGATGTGATGGGAAGAACAGGCATTTCAGTAGATGTTTTAAAGTGTGACTGGACAGGTAAAGGTGGAACTAGGTCAGGAAGGCTCTCTTAACTGGACAATGAAGGGGAGAGATTGCAGGAGGATAGTGTGACTGGCTATGTTAAAGATTGTAGAAAAGATATGAAATTTCAAGCGGAGTAGTGTACCAGAGTGACAGTCACATTGAGTGCGGTAGTGAATGTGTTTAGGGCCGTGTCAACTTTGTAACATGGGTGAAAACCTGATCAGAGAAATTCAAAATGGACTTGTAGGAAAAGTTGGTATGGATTTGGAAGGATGTAAGAGGAGACAATACAATCAAGGACTGTTCAAGAAATGAAATAATTTCCATAGCTTCAGGTTTAAAGGACAACTTAACATGATTAAAGCAATCATCAATCAATAATTTCTCATCAAGTAGGTTATTGTCGGAATGAGTATTTTGTGTCGGTGTTTACTATGGAAAAGGATATGGAAGATATAGAATATAAGGAAATAGATGCTGACATCTTGAAAAATGTCCATATTACAGAGGAGGAAGTGCTCGATGTTCTGAAACACATACAAGTGGATAAATCCCCAGGACCTGAGCAGGTGTACCCTAGAATTCTGTGGGAAGCTAGGGAAGCTGGGCCTCTTGCTGAGATATGTATCATTGATAGTCACAGGTGAGCTGCCGGAAGGCTGGAGGTTGGCTAACGTGGTACCTCTACTTAAGAAAGACGGTAAGGACAAGCCAGGGAACTATAGACCAGTGAGCCTGATGTCGGTGGTGGGCACATTATTGGAGGGACTGCTGAGAGACAAGATGTACATGTATTTGGAAAGACAAGGACTAATTAGGGATAGTCAACATGGCTTTGTGCATGGGAAATCATGTCTCACAAACTTGATTGAGTTTTTTGAATAAATAACAAAGAGGATTGATGAGGGCAGAGCGGTAGACGTGACCTACATGGACTTCAGTAAGGCGTTCGACAAGGTTCCACATGGTAGACTGGTTAGTAAGGTTGGATCACATGGAATACAGGGAGAACTAGCCATTTGGATACAGAACAGGCTCAAAGGTAGAAGACAGAGGGTGGTGGTGGAGGGTTGTTTTTCAGACAGGAGGCCTGTGACCAGTGGAGTGCCACAAGGATCAGTGCTGGGTCCATTACTTTTCATCATTTATATAAATGATTTGGATATGAGCATAAGAGATATAATTAGTAAGTTTACAGATTACACCAAAATTGGAGGTGAAGTGGATAGTGAAGAAGGTTACGTTGGATTAAAACGGGATTTTGATCAGATGGGCCAATGGGCTGAGAAGTGGCAGATGGAGTTTAATTTAGATAAATGCGAGGTGCTGCATTTTGAGAAAGCAAATCTTAGCAGGACTTATACACTTAATGATAAGGTTCTAGGGAGTGTTGCCAAACAAAGAGACCTTGGAGTGCAGGTTCATAGCTCCTTCAAAGTAGAGTCACAGATAGATAGGATAATGAAGAAGGCGTTTGATATGCTTTCCTTTATTGGTCAGAGTATTGAGTACAGGAGTTAGGAGGTCATGTTGCGGCTGTACAGGACATTGATTAGGCCATTTTTGGAATATTGCATGCAATTCTGGTCTCCTTTCTGTCGGAAGAATGTTGTGAAACTTGAAAGGGTTCAGAAAAGATTTACAAGAATGTTGCCAGGGTTGGAGGATTTGAGCTATAGGGAGAGGTTGAATAGGCTTGGGCTGTTTTCCATGGAGAGTTGGAGGCTGAGGGGTGACCTTATAGAGGTTTATAAAATTATGAGGGGATGGAAAGGGTAAATTGATGAGGTCTTTTCCCTGGGGTGGGGGAATCCATAACTAGAGGGCATAGGATTAGGTTGAGAGGGGAATGATATGAAAGAGACCTCAGGGGCAACGTTTTCACGCAGAGGATGGTGCGTTTGTGGAATGGGCTGCCAGAGGAAGTGGTAGAGGCTAGAATGATTGCAACATTTAAAAGGTATCAGGATGGGTATATGAATAGGAAGGGATGTGGGCCAGGTGCTGGCAGGTGGGACTAGATTGGATTGAGACATCTAGTCGGCATGGACAAGTTGGACCGAAGGGTCTGTTTCTGTGCTGTATATCTCTATGACACTATACACTAACAAGGTTATAATTAGCAACACATCCTGTTGATTCAGATCCAACATACAATCTGGGTATCAACTATTCTGCACTTTTAATTGCATTCCAATCACTTACATATCCTTATTATTCATTTACACATGAACCTTGAGATCCACAATTAGATCCCAGGCATAGAAGTTAATTTTCTGGTATGGATAAATAATCTAATTTATCTGTACAGATTTCTAAACCATTCAGTACATGTCATAATTAATAGATTAGTTTTGAATCGAGTCTCAGTAACAAGAAGTTGTGGTATTGTGCACAGACATTTACTCGTGGAAGAGGAATGTTAGTGGGGTAAGCTGTATGGTCTCAGGAATTCTTTAACCTGCCATTCCTGAACATGCAGCATTAACTTCCTGCAGCAGTGCAGACTTTATAAAACATGCATAGGCCTATAAATGTTACATTGTTGGCAACCCCATTAACAGATTTATGGTGGAATGTGTATAGTCAGAGACAACCTCTATTTTATCATTAAAGGTAGACCACTTGCACATAGCATCATTTCAAAGGCTACATTTTTCCAGCTCCCTGTTACATATCTCGAGAATTTACCCTGTGTTCTGATGTCTACAGTTTTTTCCTAGCTTGTTTGTGTCAAATTTCACACAGGTTCCTTATATTTGGTGATATGAATTCCAGGAACATGAAATATTTATAAATCCCTTCTATTCTAAATTTTCCATGAAATTCAGGCTTGTATGAATTAAAACAACACAAACAGTGCAGAGATTTAAGGGTCAGGAAAACAAATGTTTGCTTTTGAACATGTTGAAGCAGAATAAATTGTTAATATCTAGATAATCACATTATGAAGTTTGTTAATGTCTTTATTTAAGGTTAAGCAGAAACAGGAGGTTGCTATTAATTGTCTGAGCGCACGCGCGCACAAACACACACACACACAGACAACACCTGTCACATTGGGTAAGTCTAAGAAAGTCAATAAACTGTACACAAAAGAAAATATATATGTATCCTGATTTCAATTTCTCCAGCTGACTTAGAATGTATTCATGTACTCTATGCCATTGGTATGGTGGAATCTTTCTAATTTAAACCATTATTGAATTGCAGTTTTTGAGCAAAGTACAATGTAACTCTGCAAGTACAAATTCACCCCACAAACATATGTATGCATGTGGGTTTGTGTGTGTGTGTGTCTGGGGTGGGGGTTGTGAGTGTCTGAGAGAGAGTGTGTACGTGTGTGTGAATGTAATGGGGTCTAGGTCTGTGAGAGGGTGCATGTGTGAGTGTGGGTGTGTGTGTGTCTGTAGGAGTGTGTGTGAGTGTCTGTGTGCGTGTCTGTGTATAGGAGTACCTGTGTGTGTGTGTGTAGGAGTGTCTGTGTGTATATAGTGCAATGGTGGTCACCTGTAATGTGACATGAACCCAAGGTCCCGGTTGAGGCCCTCCCTATGGGTACTGAACTTAGCTATCAGTCTCTGCTCATCCACTTTTCGCTGCTACCTGTCCCGAAGTCCGCCTTGGAGAATGGTCACCCGAAAGTCCGAGGTCGAATGTCCTGGACCACTGAAGTATTCTCCAACTGGCAGGGAACACTCCTGTCTGTTGATTGTTGTGCTGTGCCCATTCATCCGTTGCCGTAGCCTCTGTTCGGTGTCACCAATGTACCATGCCTCAGGGCATCCTTGCCTGCAACGTATGAGATAGACAACATTGGCTGAGTCACATGAGTACCTGCCACGTACATGGTGGGAGGTGTTCCCACGCATAATGGTGGTATTCATGTCCACACTCTGACACGTCTTGCTTGCAGCACCTACCGTGACAGGGTAGTATGGAGTTGTCTCACACACACACACAAAGGCACTCCTACACGCACATACGTAAACACACAGGCCCTCCTATACACACACACACACATATTCCTACAGAAACACACACTGACACATGCACCCTCTCAGACTTAGACACCTTTACATTCACACACATACATATATACTCTCACAGACACAACCCCCCACCCCATACATGCACACATAAACACATATGTTTGTGGGGTGAATTTGTACTTGCAAATTTACATTGTACTTTGCTCAAAAACTGCATGAATCCATGTAAGACTCTGTTAACTCATGTTTTAGATTAGAATCAATCTAAACATTGTGGCACAGACAGGGAACGCAGGGGGCTAACACCTTCAACACATTATCTGGGCTGACACCAATTGTTAAAGTTAACTTGAGAATGTAACTTTAAAAAAATGTTTTGTGATTTACATATGAAAGAAGTGAAACCAACATGGTCATTTTAACAGATGAGAGACTTAACAATCAATCAAGGTATTTTTCAATGTGTAATTTCAGTTACATCACACTGTAAACTTTTGCTATAAGTTCTGCGTCTTACAATTGTGTACTCCACAACCACCTGATGAAGGAGCAGTGTTCCGAAAGCTAGTGCTTCCAATTAAACCTTTTGGACTATAACCTGGTGTTGTGTGATTTTTAACTTTGTACACCCCAGTCCAACACCGGCATCTCCAAATCATGTCTATAATCTCTGCTGCATCAAGGGAATTTGGTACTGGAGGAAAAATAGTATGCGAATGGTAGAAGAAGGAATCTACCCTGAAGAAGAAACCTTGAGAAGGATGACTCAGAATTTCTTGAAAATTGTTGAAATGGCTACATCATTGCTAGAAATACAATGCATTTTTGCACATTTATGTGGCCCAGATCTAATGTGGGTCCAGCAATGATTTCAGACCAACAATTTGAGTGTTTAAAACCTGCTATGCATGTAATAAGACCTGCTATGTTCTCCAGTATTTTCCATTTTTAATTTTAGGTCTTCAGCATCTGCAGTATTGTGCTTATGAACTAGTCGTTGTAGTCATTTTATAAAATAAAGCAATCTAATGTTGCAGCAGAAGAACAATATTGTTCAGAGACTATCAAGAGCTCTCAATGTCAAAATGACAGTTTACAATGGCACGTTGCTAGACATGGACGAAATGGCCATGAGATCAATATGCCCCGAAATTTTAATCCATTTTGAATTACCTAAACTCTTTGCATTGGAGGATAATGGACGACTTGATTTTAAAATGCTTTGATTGTCATTAAAGGTATCTTAGTGCAATAAATTAATTCAATAAACCATGCTACATATAGTTAACATAAGTTACCAGTGGTGTGCTTTTATCACATTTTAAAATGGTGACAACTGCAGAGATTCATATTACACAGCAGCATGTAAGTTGACCCTTGTATATGGATAGATTTTTGCAAGCTTTACAGGTTGACTTACATGCCGTGATTTATAGTAACTTGAAGTCACCATTGGGACTGATGAAAGAATTTATAAAGCACCTCTCACAAACTCATCTGTTTAAAACTAGCTGTACTGCTGCCAGTTTTACCAGGGCAATCTTCAGTCTGTCACAGGTTGAAGGCTTTTCTCACATATTCAATGCTTCATTACTTCGTGGGCGGCACGGTGGCACAGTGGTTAGCACTGCTGCCTCACAGCGCCAGAGACCCGGGTTCAATTCCAGCCTCAGGCGACTGACTGTGTGGAGTTTGCACGTTCTCCCCGTGTGTGCGTGGGTTTCCTCCGGGTGCTCCGGTTTCCTCCCACAGTCCAAAGATGTGCAGGTCAGGTGAATTGGCCATGCTAAATTGTCCATAGGGTTAGGTAAGGGGTAAATGTAGGGGTATGGGTGGGTTACGCTTCGGCGGGGCGGTGTGGACTTGTTGGGCCGAAGGGCCTGTTTCCATACTGTAAGTAATCTAATCTACTGGCAAACACTAAACAAAGCCGTAGCCAAGACCTTATTTGTTTCCTAAATCAATTATATCAAAGATTGAGGTTTCAAAATAGGAAAAGACAGTTAGTTACTTACTTAATGAAAACAGCTACTATCTATTTTGATTTGCATTCCATTTAATCTACTGGGGTATAACATTTTAAGTCTTGGTGTTTGTAAACAGTACAGTAAACAGTATCTCAGTTAAACAATTAATAAAATTCAGTTAAATGATGTTGGAACATTTAGTTTCTTAATTCTTATCATGTCTGGAATTCTTTAAAATAAGCAAAGTATAAAAATACATTTAACTTTTTTGATGGAAATCTATCCTTTAAACTGGCTCTGATGCCATTCTGATGGTATATCATGAATACTGTTAAAGTTCCTCCAGTTTCCTTAACTAATAATGAGGTTTCTATTAAATAACTAGATATTGTAAACATTGAACGTTGCTATGTATTACATAAGTTTTGAAGTTTTCTTTTAAAAATCAAAGTTCAATTTAATGCTTGGCAAAATGTCAACTTTGTTACCTATACAATGTTTCCATTCCAAACCCAGTCTTCAATAAGATCTGTACAGTCAGATTGCAGATGACATGAAAACTGGTAATGTGATAAATAGCAAGGAGAAAAATCTTAGACTACAATATAAACAGACTGGTCAGATGGACTGAACAATAGCAAATCGAATTTAATCATGAAAAGTCTCAGGTGGTGCATTTTGAAAAGACAAACAAAGGAAAAGAGGACATATTAACTGGTAGGACCCTAAGAAGTACAAAGGATCAGAGGGGCCTTGGTGTGCCTTTCCATAGTTCCCTGAAGACAGGAAGATGGGTAGATAAGGCAATTGAGAAGGCATATGGGATATTGACCTTTATTAGTTTAAACATTGAATACAGTAGTAAGCAGGTTGGAACTATATATATAATGTTAATTGGGTCACAGCTGGAATGCTGTATACAGTTATGAGCAGCAGCAGACTATAGGAAGGATGTGATTACACTCGAGAGGGTGCAAAGGAGATTCACCAGAATGTTGTCTGGGTTGTAGTGATTCAGATCTGGTGAAAGAGTGGATAGGCTGTTTTCCTTCGAGCAGAGAAAGCTGAGGGAGGACCTCATTGAGATAGACAAACTTGTGAGAGGTGCAGGTGGATAAATAGCAAGACGTTTCTCTCATTAATCAAGGGGCCAATTACCGGGAGGCACAATGTTAAGGATCAGGAGCTTTAGCAGGAGTTTGAGAAAACAAAAATTCACTCAGAGGGTAGTGAATTCACTGCCGAAATGGAAGGCAGGGGCAGGAACCTCCAAGACATTGAAGAAGTATTCAGATGAGCACTTGAAATGGCATGGCATACAAAGCTACAGAGGAAGTGCTGCAAAACCGGATTAAAATAATCGATGTTTGATGACATCATGGACACGATGGGCTGAAGGGCCTTTTATTTTTTAAAGGAGGAGAGTCCTTGCACACACACACACAGATCCAGCTCCCTCAGAGCCAGCTCTCAGAGTGAACACCCCTGGTTTTTATCCCCCACATTACTGCCTAACTGCTTTTTTTTCCCCCAGCATCCATGTTGTGTGTTTGCAGGTGTGAGACACAGTGGGATCCCCACCGCCCGGTGGCAAATGGGCACGCCAAGGCGTGTCTGGATGGTGGATGAGGGCGAAGAGGTGGACGGTGTGCAGCAGCAGTCTATACAGGGCCCGCCTTTTTACGTCCTTAAAAGGAACAAAATTAAAATTCCGGAGGCGGCTCAGGTTGTGGGGCACAGGCTCCTGCGGGAAGTACGGGACCTTGGGGCCAATGTGAAATTCCGTCCGGGCTGGGGTGAGCGCGGACAGGATCCCACCGCACACCTGAGCATCCTCCAATTGGTGCACTACGTCGGGTCCGAGCACCGCCGTTTTAAGGCGTCGGATGGCGGTGGCCACGTACTGGACGTCTACCGCTGCCCTGCTCGCTATGTCCTGCGGCAGCGTCCAGCCCAGGCCCCCGGCACCCAGTACGTCCCCGACCCTGGTCACCCTCGCCGCCACGGCTCTCCCCTCCGACAGCCACTCGAGTACGGAGGTGCGGATTCCTGAGCAACGGCTCCCTGACGACAGCCGCTACTCCTGCCAGAGGGTAGGCACAACACGATTCAACCATGTTCCAGACAGTGATCAGGTCCTGGTAACAGACAGGGTGTCTCTACTCCCCTTCTTGAATAAGGGGACAACATTTGCTATCCTCCAGTCTTCTGGCAGTCTTCCTGTAGATAACGACAACATAAAGATCAAAGCCAAAGGCTCTGCAATCTCCTCCCTAGCTTCCCAGAGAATCCTAGGATAAATCCCATCGGGCCCAGGGACCTATCTATTTTCACACTTTCCAGAATTGCTAACACCTCCTCCTTATGAACTTTAATCATGTCTGGTCTAATATCCTGTATCTCAGTATTCTCCTCGACAACAATGTCTTCTTCCTGTGTGAATACTGATGACAAATATTCATTTAGTGCCTCTCCTATCTCTTCAGACTCCATGTACAACTTCCCACTACTGTGCATGACTGACCCTAATCTTATTCTAGCCATTTTTTTATTCCTGACATACCCATAGAAGGCTTTAAGGTTATCCTTGATCCTACCTGCTAAAGACTTCTTGTGTACCCTCCTGGCTCTTCTTAGCTCTCTCTTTAGGACCTTCCTGGCTAATTTGTAACTCTCAAGTGCCTTAACTAATCCTTCATTACTTCTCTTTACACAGGCCTCTTTCTTCCTCTTGACAAGAGATTCAACATCTTTAGTAAACCACAGTTCCCTTGCTTAACCACTTTCTGCCTGCCTGACAGGTACATACTTATCAAGGATACGCAGTAGCTGTTCCTTGAATAAGCTCCACATTTCAATTGTGCCCATCCCCTGTAGTTTCCTTCCCTATCCTATACCTCCTAAATCTTGCCTACCCGCATCATAATTGCCTTTCCCCCAGCTATAACTCTTGCCCTGTGATATGTACCTATCCCTTTTCATTGCTAAAGGAAATGTAACCAAATTGCGGTCACTACCACCAAAGTGCTCACCTACCTCCAAATCTAACACCTGGCCTGGTTCATTACCCAGTACCAAATCCAATGTGGCTTTGCCTCTTGTTGACCTACCTACATACTGAGTCAGGAAACCCTCCTGTACACATTGGACAAAAATTGACCTCTCTAAAGTACTCGAACTATAGCTTTCCAGTCAATATCTGGAAAGTTAAAGACCCCCATAACAACTACCCTGTTACTATAGCTCCTATCCAGAAACATCTTTGCAATCCTTTCCTCTATGTCTCTAAAACTTTTCGGGGGCCTATAGAAAACTCCCAACAGGGTGACCTCTCCTTTCCTGTTTCCAACCTCAGCCCATACTACCTCAATAGATAAGTCCTCATCAAATGTCCTTTCTGCCACCGTAATACTGTCCTTGGCAACAGTGCCACACCTGCCCCTCTTTTACCACCTTCCCTGATCTAACTGTAACATCTAAGCTCCAGAACCTGTAACAACCATTCCTGTCCCTGCTCTATGCATGTCTCTGAAATGGCCACAACATTCAAGTCCCAGGTACCAACCCATGCTGCAAGTTCACCCACCTTATTCTGGATGCTCTGGTGTTGAATTAGGCACATTTGAAACCACCTTCTTGCCTGTCGGTATACTCCTGTGACCTAGAAACCTTATTCATGACCTCACTACTCTCAACCTCCTGTACACTGGAACTACAATTCAGGTTCCCAACCCCTTGTAGAATTAGTTTAAGCCCTCCCAAAGAGCATTAGCAAATTCCCACCCCTCCCGTCCCCCTGCCCAGGATATTGGTACCCCTCTATTTCTGGTTCAGGTGTAGACCATCCCGTTTGTAGAGGTCCCACCTTCCCCAGGATGAGCTCCAATCATCCAGGTATCTGAATCCCTTCCTCCTGCACCATCTCTGTTCAACTGCTCTCTCTCCTTATTCCTGGTCTCACTAGCACGTGGCATAGGTTACAAACCAAGGATAACAACTCTGTTTGTTCTAGCTCTAAGCTACCACCCGAGCTCCCTGAACTTCTGCCTTAAATCCTCATCCCTTTTCCTACGATGTGCCTGTGTGGACCACGACTTGGGACTGCTCCCCTTTCCCCTTAAGGATCTCAAAAACACAATCCAAGACCCTAGCACCCGTGAGACAACACACCAACTGCAAGTCTCTCATTCCCACAGAATATCCTATCTGTCCCCTTATCTATGGAGTCCCCAATGACTGATGCTCTACTCCTCTCCCCACTACCTTTCTGAGCAACAGGGACAGATTCTGTGCCAGATACATGCACCCCATGGCTTACCCCTGTTAAGGCCCCTCCATCAACAGTATCCAAAACGGTATACTTGTTATACAGGGGAATGGCCACAGGGGATCTGACTGCTTCTTAGCCCTTCTAACAGTTACCTAACTATCTTCATTTCTTAGAGTAACTACCTCCCTGTAGCTTTTATCTATAACTGTCTCTGCCTCCTGAATGTTCCTGAGTTCATCCAGTTCTAGCTCTAGTTCCCTAACAGGGTTTTCAAGGAGCTGGAGTTGGGTGCATTTCCTGCAGGTGTACTCAGCTGGGACACTAATGGTATCTCTCACCTCAAACATCCCACAGGAAGAACATTGTACTGCCTGCGCTGCCATCCCTGCTAACTTCCCTTACTAAGGAACAAAACAGAAAGAAAAAAGCTCACCTGATTTCCCTCCTGTGGTGTAAAGTTAGAGGCAGTTGGTGGGTGGGAGGCCCTACACCTGTAGGGGGAGAAAAAAAAGTCCCAGCAGCCTCTGCACTCTGGAAGGTTTTCAAATGAAGAATTTACCTTCCCGACAGCCCCCTGAGGACTGTTCTAAAGGAACATTGCTATTCACTGAGCTATAGCATTATCTCATTGGTCTTCATTTCATAACTAGTTATTCTAGTAAAAGGGTGTGTAAAATTCCATGTATTCCTTAAACAATAAGGTATTAGTTACTGCTGAGGTCAGAGGTACCAGATGTTACTTTGGTACCTGAAGATTGATTGCAGAGTTCTTTCATTTGTATCACATGATGCAACCTGTCAACAAAATTTAGGAATAGATGAAGGCTTGTTAAAGAAGCTGAGGTTTGATATCTGCTTTCTCCCTGTGTCCATTCCTCCTTCACTTGTTTTCACTCGGATGATGCCTCCTGACCAGTATCCATTGCAGTTTGTCTCTATTAATTCTTGCCCCATTCCCAAATATAGCAAATCTTTGCCCTTTTTTGTTTTGCCAGCAGATTTTGTGTCATTCATTAGTCTACGTGGCTCATGTTAAAAATTTTCAGCTCCTCTTGGGGAGTGTCTCCTCAGCTCTATCACTGTTTCATGACATAATCTGTCAACTGTATGTGTGTCTGTGTGTGTTTTGTGTGAATGTTTGTGTATCTGTGCATGAGCTGGGTGTTCCTCAGACACAGAAAAGCAAAAAACTGCATGTTTTGCTCTACTTATCCCCAAAATGCTCTATTTATCTACAAAAATACAGCTTCACTGTTCAGAGTAATGAGGCAAATTACAAGAAATATCCTCCAGTTACAAAAAGATAGCCAGCACATATTTACAAATACTCCATCATAATAAAACCATTTGGCTAGAAAATTGCCGTTAATTCTGTCTGGTGAATGACATACTCTCACGATCTGTGGGATGTTACTTGATTGTTAGTGATATTTATAGATTGACAAATGCTTAACAAATGTAGGAGATTTTTGCAAACAGAACTATTATTTTCATTCACTTATGGAATTTAAAAAAAAATGGTTCTGTTCCTTTGTGAGGAATGGGAAAAGAATAATTTTTTTATATAGAATCCCTACAGCATGGAAATAGGCCCTTTGGCCCAACAAGTCAACACTGAACCTCTGAAGACTAACCATCCAGACCCATTCTCCCAACCCGCTATTTACCTTGACTAACGCACCTAACCTACACATTCCTGAACACTATGGGCAATTTAGCATGGCCAATTCACCTAATCTGCACATCTTTGGACTGTGAGAGGAAACCAAAAGAAACCCACACAGACATGGGGAGAATGTGCAAACTCCACACAGACAACCACCCAAGGCAGGAACCGGACCCAGGTCTCTAGGGCTGTGAGGCAGCAGTGCTAACCACTGAGCCACCATACTGCCCCAAATCTTTGCCATAATATGCATGGGAAAAGATTTTCAAAATTTAGCAATGGTGTTGTTTAGCACAAAAATAATTCTGAGCAGGAATGTGTTGTGTAAGGGGTTAGATACCAGCCTGGCCTCTCTGGTATTTGAGGCCCTGCGTATTTCAGATTGATGAGGTGATATCCAGTCCAGTTAATGCCAAATCTCAGCAGTGAGAATGGCTCCACAGCAACATTCCTACAATTCTGCAACGACCCACCCAGGGCTTGTTCTATATAAATAATGGCAGTATAAATTAATTGTTCTGAAGAGATTAATGTTCATGTTACATTGGCTCCGTTCGTTCTACTGATGTTGCACACTGGTGGCAACAAAAAGTCCTACTTTAGTTTTCAGAGAGCGCGAATGTACCCATTAGCAGCTTCTCTAAGATCCTAGCAATAATGTTAGAGCAAATGTACATACTCCCACTCTGCAATGAACTTCCTAGTTATTTTGAGAAAAGGTCCTCTGCAGATACTCTGCAGTGGTTTACCCTCTATCACTTATCACTAGATTGGCCCAAGACAAGAGCAAAGGCATAGGAATGTTGATAAGCCTCAGTCAACACTACTGTTCAAGGTAACAAATGCTGCAGGAGTGTTCATCTATGAAAAGACTACACTGTTGCAATTGTGCAAATAGGTCTCTGAAGGAAAGAAGTTGTGCATAACTGAATTGTAAAGGGAACATTGATCCATTTAAGATGGGGTGTGAATCAATGCAGTTTGGTGTTCTCACTCTGGAAAGGCCAGACTGGATTAGTGGTACTGGAAGAGCACAGCAGTTCAGGCAGCATCCAAGGAGCTTCAAAATCGACGTTTCGGGCAAAAGCCCTTCATCAGGAATAAAGGCAGTGAGCTTCAAAATCGACGTTTCGGGCAAAAGCCCTTCATCAGGAATAAAGGCAGTGAGCTTCAAAATCGACGTTTCGGGCAAAAGCCCTTCATCAGGAATAAAGGAGAGATACGCTAGAGGAGGGTGGGGGTGGGGAGAAAGTAGCATAGAGTACAATGGGTGAGTGGGGGAGGGGATGAAGGTGATAGATCAGGGAGGAGAGGGTGGAGTGGATAGATGGAAAAGGAGATAGGCAGGTAGGACAATTGAGTGGCCTATTTGCTATACTTATCCCCAAAATGCTCTACTTATCTACAAAAATACAGCTTCACTGTTCAGAGTAATGAGGTAAATTACAAGAAATTTAGTTTATCTTCCACCCTATCAACCTTCGCATAAACCAAATCATCCGCTGACATTTCTGCCACCTCCAAAAAGACCCCACCACCAGGGATATATTTCCCTCCCCATCCCTTTCCGCCTTCAGCAAAGACCGTTCCTTCCGTGACGACCTGGTCAGGTCCACGCTCCCCTACAACCCACCCTCCCATCCTGGCACCTTCCCCAGCCACTGCAGGAACTGTAAAACCTGCGCCCACACCTCCTCCCTCACCTCTATCCAAGGCCCTAAAGGAGCCTTCCACATCCATCAAAGTTTTACCTGCACATCCACTAATATCATTTATTGTATCCATTGCTCCCGATGCGGTCTCCTCTACATTGGGGAGACTGGGCGCCTCCTAGCAGAGCGCTTTAGGGAACATCTCTGGGACACCCGCACCAATCAACCACACCGCCCCGTGGCCCAACATTTCAACTCCCCCTCCCACTCTGCCGAGGACATGGAGGTCCTGGGCCTCCTTCACTGCCGCTCCCTCATCACCAGACGCCTGGAGGAAGAATGCCTCATCTTCCGCCTTGGAACACTTCAACCCCAGGGCATCAATGTGGACTTCACCAGTTTCCTTATTTCCCCTTCCCCACTTCATCCTAGTTCCAAACTTCCAGCTCAGCACTGTCCCCATGACTTGTCCTGACTTGTCCTACCTGCCTATCTCCTTTTCCATCTATCCACTCCACCCTCTCCTCCCTGACCTATCACCTTCATTCCCTCTCCCACTCACCCATTGTATTCTATGCTACTTTCTCCCCACCCCCACCCTCCTCTAGCTTATCTCTCCATGCTTCAGGCTCACTGCCTTTATTCCTGATGAAGGGCTTTTGCCCGAAACGTCGATTTCATTGCTCCTCGGATGCTGCCTGAACTGCTGTGCTCTTCCAGCACCACTAATCCAGAATCTGGTTTCCAGCATCTGCAGTCATTGTTTTTACCTCAAAGGCCAGACTGGTTAAGTGCAGGTGGCTCTTTGAAAGCTGTAGTGAAACTATTTTCGGGTGAAGTTGAGGGTGCTTCACTTCGCTCTACATGACCTTGATAGCCATTCTTCTGTTCAACAACAGGATTTCCTCAGTGTTGAGTGGCAAAAGTTAATTTTAAAAATGAAAATTGATGCCATGCTCCTGTTAGAATTAAGGGGATTTTTGAAGTAATGAGCAGAATGGATAGTGTAAACTTGTTGGAACTATGGTAGTTAAGTCCTTTGAGCTATGTGAATAAAGTTTCTCAACTATGTAGTGTGACTTCTAAAGCTCTATTATAATCAGCTTTAATCTATTCTCGAGAAATTTATTATGGCAAATAACCAATGCGATATTGCTTCCTTTGTCAGCACATGTAGTTGTGCCTCAAAGAGCTACCAACCAACATTACCCAGTTGGCTTTTAGCCAGTCAAAAAACTGAATGCTGCATCAGTATTTAAAACCTTACTATGAATTATCGGCTACTAATTTCCTGACAAAGTACAGAACAACCCCATAATCCACTACAAAGTTAATTTTTTTATGAGATGATTGGGGATGTATTTGTGTCTGGTTCTACAAAATTTCACTGTCAAAGTTGGTCGCAAACAGTTCCGTCAAGAACATCACTGTGGTGCCAAAGAGAACACAATTGCAGGCAAAGAGAACACAATTGCAGGCAAATAAGCATCTTGGTATTCTGATGCCCCATCATAAGTCACTTGGATGAAATGTAGGGGAAACATAGCAGTTTTGTGTGGAACCAAAAGATAACTAGTTGAAATTGTTCATGTGGATTGCATGACACCAGCAAGGAATGAAGCAAAACACAAGGATGATCCATTTGATCACAAGCAAGAGTTTAGATTAATTCACAGGCAATGTCTGATGTACCAGTTTCTGAGAACAAGATCGTGCTTGAGTTTTGAACCAAAACCAAACTGCATAATACCTGACTCTGTGCCAAAACCTGTAAGGCAATCTGGAAGACTTTGTAACCCAGTCACTAAATTTGATTTGTAGGTGTGCTAAGAAAACGTCTCTAGTAATTAAACTACATCTGTACAATGGTAAAGATTTGTTTACTTACATATTACTTTTAGAAGCTGTAGAAATAATGAAGCAGGAAATAGTTTATTAAAGGGAAACAGAGGTATTTTTCTTTACAACAGGGGAGACAGTGTAATGTAGCTGAAAATGTGTTGCTGGAAAAGCGCAGCAGGTCAGGCAGCATCCAAGGAGCAGGAGAATCGACGTTTCGGGCATGAGCCCTTCTTCAGGAATGCCCCATCATTTCCTGAAGATTCCTGAAGAAGGGAATCAGTAGTTCCAACAAGTCCAGAACTTTTTGATATATCAATCCTTAATCTTTTCTTTATAGTATCATCTGTTAAATAAACTCCTCACTGCACTGAACAAATTCCCTGAACAAACTTCACCACATTCCTTCATAACAATTACAACTACTTTGTTTTAAAAAAAAATTCATAGAATCCTTACAGTGCGGAAGCAGGCCACTCAACATGTTGGGTCTACACTGACCCTTCAACCCACCCTCTACTACCCTATCCCTGTGTTCCTGCATTTCCCATGACTATTCCTGGACACAATGGGCAATTTAGCATGGCCAATCCACCTACCCTGCACAGCTTTGGACTGTGGGAGTCAACCCATGCAGACACAGGGAGAATGTGCAAACTCCACACAGTCAATCGCCTAAGGGTGGAAATGAACCTGGGTCCTGGTGCTGTGAGGTAACAGTACTAATCACTGAGCCACCATGTTGCCTTATCATTTTTTTGTACTTTTTAAAAAATCTTTCCTGTGAACTTAGATTCTTGATAACCTGGAAACAAAATATAGGTATAGCATAAATTCATTAATACATTTCTTTCCATGCTAATCATTATTTGGTCACAAGTTACAGGTTTGCTGTATATTATGCATTAAGCATGATGCATTGTGGTAGGAAATTAGCTCTACATAATAGCCCACTTTATGGATGATCTAGAAATTGATTCCAGGAAATGCCAGTGGAATTAATTTGTGGCTGCTATGTTGTGTCTGTTAGAATAGTTATGAAGCCATGTTTTGGGTGTTTCCTTATTCACACATAACTCTTCCAGCAGCCCAACAGAAATTAATATACACTGCCCTGCTTCCCCATTTTATTAGCAAACTTAGTACATACATAGATCACAATGTTTTTGCATTCAAAACCACCAAAAACCATTCAAAATGTGTCAATATCATTTATTGCAAAAGTAACATCATGCTACATATCTCCTCTTCCTATTGCATTTAATTGTGGGTACTGTTGACTTCTTGCATTTCAGATACAAAGTAAAATCTCAATGAGGAAGCATTTAGAGGGATATGGGGCAAGTGCTGGCAAATGGAACTAGATTAGTTTAGGATATCTGGTCAGCATGGACAAGTTAGACCAAAGAGTCTGTTTCCGTGCAGCACATCTCTGTGACTCTATAAGTGCCATTCAACTTCCCTGGTTTGAAGACAACTTTTCCAAGTGTGGAGTTTTCACATTTAATTTGACAAACATTTTAAACTGTAAATTTTAAAGCTTTTTATTTCACTTTTCCTTTTTTTCACTCTAAATCAGTTTTTCTTCCTTCTGATCTCGAAGTATCTTTGAATTCATCCATTCTAGTCTACTCCCTTTACAGTCCTCTGTCTGTAGACAATTAGTTGTCACACTGATCCCAATGACCAGTTTCCCTCACAGTGATGTTATTAGCTCAATGTTTCAACAGCATCCTATTGAAATTAAAAACCCAAGAGCAACTCTAACTATAGGTACTGTATCTCAAAATCAGCAACCCTGGGAGCTAGTCTTTGCCAAATTCCAAACCTTGCCTTTTTTTGCAGAAAAATTTGGAACTTTAATTGAAGTTAGTGAAGATGCACAAAATCAAGAGAATAAATTGACTTTTTATTTAAGTTTGAAAAAAATACACAAAAGTAAAGAAATAATGTTTGAAAACAAAGTAAATAATGGGGTAAGTAAGGCTGACTCACATTCTGTGCCAGGATGGGCTGTTCTATTTTGGTTGAACAGTTTGGATAAGACCAATGTGCCACTCTGTCAATAGAATTGCCGTGTAAGCTATTTTTTCGTCAAACGGCAATTAAAATTAAAGCACGGCACTTGCTAAAAATGCCTTTCTTTTATGGTTGTTGGATAGCTGAGTTTTGGATGCTGACTGTAATTGTAATTGATAGATGCTTTGCACAGCATATGTTTGGTGACCTGACAAAAGAAACCAAAAGTTAAGAATACTTCATTTATTGTCACAGCTGAACTAAAATTCTCAGACCTGGGAAGATTGTAGCCTAGTGGTCATGTCACAGGACTGGTGATCCAGACACCCAGGCTAATATATGAAAATATGTGTGCAAATCCGACCGTGGGAAACGCTGAAATTTAAATGCAATAAAAAATAATGATGATCATGTAACCACTGCTGATTTTCATTTTAAAAAATAACTCCCATTTGGTTCACTAATGTCTTTTAGGAATCTGCAATCCTTATCTGGTGTCTCTATGATTTACATGTGACTGTATAGCCACAGTTTGACAGTTCTGGGGAATTAGGGACAGGCAGTAATTACTGGCTTCGCCCACATCCTGTGAATGAATAAAGAAAATTCCAATCCCCCGGATTCCATGGAAATTTAAATCTACTGATCCACGTGTTTTGCAAATAGGGCTTGAGGCACAGGACTTAATAAAAGCTTATTCTGAGCCTGAGAACAATTTAAATTGTATTGAAACTACCAAACTTTGGAACAATAAATCATCACTTAGAAGTTTTGACTGAGATCTAATTGATGAGTCAAATAGCCTCTTCCGTACTGTATGATTTGATGAGCCACCATGCCACCTTATCATTGGATTAAAACTGAGAACAAAGGAATAAACGCATCATGCCTATATTTGATAGGTCTGCAATCTGATTATTGCTCTGGCAAAGACCTATATTGACAATAAAACCCAATTTTAATTTATTCAACAATTCAAACAGTCTCAATGTCAAAAATAGCAGTAACAAAGGAATTAAAGTGATGCCTCCCTGCCAACATTAATTCAATTTGATGTCATTCCTATTTTAGGAGTTTTGAGGTCTGCAGTGTAATTCCAGTTCTGCAGACATGGACAAGATTTAAATAGATGTTTGCAATTCAAATTTCTTTAACAGACAAGGGCTGGTCAATCTAACTTCAAAAATATTGGTTTATTTTTGTTGTATTAATTGCTGTGTTACTGGCAAATTACTCTCCACACCCATACTTAATGAATGAGTGGAAGGCGCCATGTTTTGAGCATTATGATAATAATTGTACTTTTTCTGAAGGTGGGCGATATTGGCTTTACTAGATGCTTCTGCCACAAATTTCAAGCTCTGCCACAAATTTTAAGCTCCCTCCCCCTCTCGACATCACCTTCAGACTCAACCTAATTCATGGAAATGCTGACTTGCAACCACAGTTACCAGTTTTTGTTACGCTTATGCACTCTTTTTATGGAGACATGGTGTGGTGCTCGTTCATACAGATTAGTAGGTCGCCAGTGCTAGTCTCTGCTCTTTACTGTTTTTTTATTTCAAAAATATACTTTATTCATAAAATATTTTGATGATCTGTACAATTGGTGGTGCCATTCATAGGTGCACCTTGCATGTCTTTACATACAGAGATCGGAATTAATCATTCGTATATACAGGTCTGTACATTTACCATCCATATGTTTAGCTGAGGCTTCAGCAGAACCCACTTACTGCGTGGGCCCCCTGTTCTTCTTAGGCAGGCAGATGTTACACGGTGGTCTTTCCCCACTGCACCTTAGCAGCAGCTGCCCCAAGCTTCAGCGCGTCCCTCAACACGTAGTCCTGGACCTTGGAATGTGCCAGTCTGCAACACTCAGTCGGGGTCAACTCCTTCAGTTGGAAGATCAACAGGCTTCGGACAGACTTTCACCGAGTTGATGATCCTCCAGGCACAGTTGATGTTTGTCTCGGTGTGCGTCCCGGGGAACAGACTGTAGAGCACGGAGTCCCGTGTCATGGAGCTGCTCAGGACGAACCTCAACAAACACCACTGCATTTGTCTCCAGACTTCCTTTGTGTAGGCACATTCCAGACGGAGGTGTGTTAATAGTTTCGTCCCCTCTGCAGCCACTTCAAGGGCAGCATGCGGTGCGGCAGAGTCCAGGCGTGCATAAAGGTGCCCTTTTCACCACCAGCCAAGCCATCTCTTGGTGCTTGTTGGAAAGTTCTAGCGATGAGGCATTCTGCCAAATGACTTTGACAGTCTGCCCAGGGAACCGCTTGATAGGATCCGCCCTCTCCTTTTCCCGAAGGGTCTCAAGGACACTAAGTGCTGACCACTTCCTCATGGACTTGTTGTCAAAGGTGTTTTTCTTCATAAATTTCTCCACAAAGGACAGGTGATATGGAATGGTCCAACTACTTGGAGCGTTCCGCGGCAGCGAGGCCAGGCCCCTCCTCCACAACACCCAGGACAGGTAGAACCTCAGTACTTGGTGACACTTGGTGTTTGCGTACCGGGGATCCACGCACAGCTTGATGCAGCCACACACAAAGGTGGCCATCAGGGTGACGGTGGCATTGGGTGTGTTTTTACCCCCGTTGCCCAGACCTTTATACATCGAGTCCCTTCGGACCCGGTCCATCTTTTATCTCCATATAAAATAGAAGATGGCCCGGGTGACTGCAGTGGCACAGGTTCTGGGAATAGGCCAGACCTGTGCCACATATAACAACACTGACAGTGCTTCACACCTGATGACCTGGTTTTTACCCGCGATGGAGAGTGACCGTAGATTCCATCTGCCCAGTTTCTGCCTCACTTTCCTGATACGCTCATCCCAAGACTTGGCGCACGCCCCAGTCCCCCCAAACCAAATACCCAGCACCTTCAGGTGGTTGGTCCTGACAGTAAGGGGATCGAGGATTGGTCAGCCCAGTTCCTGAAGAGCATGGCCTCACTTGCCTCAATTTACCTTGGCCCCCCGAGGCCCATTCAAACTGGTCACAGATGCACATGAGTCTGTGCACGGACAGCGGATCTGAGCAGAAAATGGCGATGTCATCCATGTACAGGGGGTGCCTTAACCTGTAGGCCCCCGCTGCCAGGAATAGTCACCCCTCTCAGGCTCGCATCCTTCGTGATGGACTCGGCAAATGGCCCTGTGCAGCACACAAACAAGGCAGGAGAGAGGGTAGCCCTGCCTGACTCCAGATCTGACTGGGAAGCTATCTGATTCCCACCCATTGATTGAGATTGCACTGACAATATTGGTATAGAGTGGTCTGATCCAATTGCAGATTTCCTCTCCAAAGCCCATTTTGGAGAACATATGTGATATCCTGTCAAAGGCTTTCTCCTGGTCCAGGCTGATGAGGCAGGTGTCCAGCCCCCTGAACTGCACGTAGGCGATCATATACCTGAGGAGTGCGAGACTCTCAGCGATCTTCCTGCCCAGTACAGCACAGGTTTGGTCAGGATGGATCACCGATCCCAAAGCAGATCTGACCCGGTTGGCGATGATCTTTGACAAGATTTTGTAATCCGCATTCAATAGTGAGATTGGTCTCCAATTTCCTCCCTCTCCCCCTTCCGCTTGTAGATGAGGGTGATGATACCTTTCCTCATGGATTCACTCATGATACCTGCCAGAAGCATACTGACATACACCTCCAGCAGTAATCTCTGCTCTTTACTGCTTTAGTTTAGCTCAGTTTTACCAGTGGGAGAAACACTTTAGTTTTCCCTTCAAGAATCAGAATCAAGTAATCCTGACCACTGTTTCGGGAAGGGTGATCAGATGAGAATAGGTACAGTCGTAATGTCACCCTGAAGGCTGACACTGATGTGTAGACTTAGACATAAAGAATAGCGGCTTCCAATAGTGGATAGTCAGCTCAAACACTGTGGAATTTTAATCTTTAAAAATTGATCCTCTGAGCAATGATGGAGGAGGAATGCATTAATCCAGGATTATTAACATGCTGGGAGTATGATCAGCAAATCTGCACCCAAGCAGAGTAAAGGACAGAAAGTTGTTTATTGACATCTCTCCAGTTTCCTCCTTCGTGTCTCAGTCTTCTGGCACAAGAGCAACACCCTGACTCTCTACTCTTCTTGTGAGTCTGAACAGTGAGTATCAGCAGAATAAATACACTATGGTCAAATCTGACTAGCAATCATTGGAGTGTGATCAGATGTAGCATCCCTACCTGTTCTTACCCCTCTCCAGGAGATCGGAGACTGCTATAATATTCTCAGTAATAATGGAACGTTACACTGCATTCTGCTAGAAACTGCTTAGGCTACACTTGACATCTCAACACTGAAGTGCAATGCGGTTTTAGGTGCTGAATGCAGCTTGCTCTGCATGATTTCTATCATTAAGGTTAAGAATGGAGAATCACATAGGGTGTGCTGACTTTGATGCTTGAACTTGACAGGGATCTTGGCGTCAGTATTACTCATTTATAAAACCTACGCCCAAAACTAGATTCATTTCAGAACCTTAAGTAATCCAGAGCTATAATCAACGTTGCTCAGTAAACTCACGAGTTAAATGCCCCAGATTCAAACTTGATATTTTGCTAAGCAACAATTGCCATTTTTAATGCAAGGATTCGTCATTGTCATCAAACGCATCTCCTCATAATAATTACGACAAACTACACACTTGGGTGGGAGTTCCATGATCTATTACCTTACGGACAACAAGTTTAACAGTATGTGCGCCATCCAATGAAATCCACAGGCACAAAGATAATATGAAATAGATGAAACAAAAACAGAAATTGCTGGAAAAGCTCAGCAAGTCCAGCAGCACGTGCGAAGAAAAATCCGAGTTAACACAGTTCTGAGGAAGGGTCACCAGACCCAAAATGTTAACTCTGATTTCTCTTCACAGATGCTGCCTGACAGATATGCCTTTCCAGCTATTTCTGTTTTTGTTTATGATTTATAGCATTTGCAGTTCTTTTGGTTTTTATTTAAGAAACAGATGAATATTGTGACCACCCATCGTGAGCCTTTTTTGTTAACTGTTGGGTGAAGAGAAATGGAGAAAAGAAAAAGGGTAAGTAAGGGATAATAGAATTCACAGTCTAATTAGTGCCCACAGTTTGTTGCTTTTATACATCTTAATGATTAGATTACTTAGTGTGGAAACAGGCCCTTCGGCCCAAGTCCACACCGACCCTCCAAAGAGCAAGCCACCCAGACCCATTCCCCTACATTTACCCCTTCACCTAACACTCTGGGAATTTAGCATGGCCAATTCACCTAACCTGCACATTTTTGGACTGTGGAAGGAAACCGGAGCACCCGGAAGAAACCCATGCAGACGCAGGGAGAATGTGCAAACTCCACACTGACAGTTGCCTGAGGTGGGAATTGAACCGTGGTTTCTGGCGCTGTGAGGCAGCAGTGCTAACCACTGTGCCACCCGTCATGTTTGTAGTGGAACCTCTGATAACAAAGCTATTGACTAAAAATGTACAGGTGCGATAGATACAATGTTACACCCCAGTATTTTTATTTATATAATTGGCCAGCAGAGTACTGTATATGTTGGAGCAAAACAGGTTTGTATCTTTATAAGATCAGTCAGATAAGTAGTAGAATTGACCTGGGCCTGATAGGAAGTTGGATAATGCAGTAAAGTGCAATATTAAATAACCATGTAGAATTTCTACATATTCCATAGATCATAAATCACATCACGATATGCTGTGTTTTGATAGAACTATTCCAGTGGCTGTATGCAGCTTTCCAGCATTATTGTCAGTTTTACCAGGGGTCACATAACAGATTGCTAGTGCACCTAGATAGGAGACCCTTAAACATTGAATGATACCAAAGCATTTACTAAAAGTGTGTTCAGTCACAGCTAAGATTTCACAGGGGTTGTGTTTTGTCTTTCACATCCCTGAGCCAGGTTCCCACTTCTGGTTACTACGCTGCAAGAAGCCTTTGGCTCGGATGATGGGGTTTAGACATGATGAAACCACGGTGAGACAACTGCTAATACTTATTGCACATGAATACCCAATTAAACAAACCACCAGATTTATTGACTTCATCCAATAATATATTTTCTGAAGGAAATAAACACGCATGCACTGCGAGAATGAAAACAATTTGAGTTTTGATGCGCCAAAGAGCTGTGTTGCATGCTTTAAATCTTATTGACTGGTTCCAAATTGAACTGTGAGCTCCACCCAGTGGCTGCAACGAGGAGCAATCCTTAATATTGCAGTTTTCACTCTTCCTACAGCTCTATCCATATGTGTGGTGAGCATTCCATCACACTCAATTACCCTTGTTAAGAGGCTTTGAGGAGTCAGGAGGTGAATGGTAATAAAATAAGGGGCGGCATGGTGGTTATCACCAGGTGGTTAGCACAGTGCTGGGTCTAATTTTGGGGCTCACTGAAGGCGTTACCTAGTGTAGTGACAAAACATCTGAAAATGAACCTTCCAGCTCCTCGCGAAAACCTGCATCCAGAACCTCAACCTGAGCTGCAAATCTTCTCAAGACTCGCTAAGTTATAGTTATCAGTGGTTCAATTCCCACATTGGGTGACTGTCTGTGGAGCTTGCACATTCCCCCCGTGTCTGTGTGCGTTTGCTCTGGTTTCCTCCCACAATCCAAAGATGAGCAGATCAGGTGAATTAGCCATGCTAAATTGCCCATACTGTTAGGTGCGTTAGTCAGGGGTAAATATAGGGTAGGGGAATGGGTCTGGGTGGGTTACTATTCTGGCGATCAGTGTGGACTTGTTGGACCAAAGGGCCTATTTCCATATTGTAGGGAATCTAATCTAAAAATGCATTCCAGAGCACTTTTCATCTCAATTTGTAGAAGTCCATCAAGAGATAGCACAGTGCTGGGTCTAATTTTGGGGAATAAAACTGGACAGATAGTCAAGATAGCAAAAGGAAAGCACTTTAATGGTAGTGACAATATCACATGACTTAATTCTTGTTATGGAAAAGGAAAGCAATGGCCTGCAAAAAAAAGTATTTTGGATGGAAGGCAAATTTTATTAAAAATAAAAAACAGAATTTGGCCAAAGTCGAACAGTGGCAAGTGAGGAAGGAAGTTCCCGCTTACAGGAAGATATAGATGGGTTGGTCAGGTAAATGGCAGATGGAATAGCAAGGGGGCATAATTTTAACGTGAAGGGCAGCAAGTTTAGAGGGGATTAGAGAAAAATATTTTTCATCCAAAGGGTGGGGGAAAATTGGGAATACACAGAGAAGGTAGCAGAAGTGAGAAACCTCAACTTTTTAAACAAGTATATGGATGAACTCATGAAATGCATTTACATATGGCATGTTCAATTCCTGTAAAAACTGTTCCTGCTCCAGGCAGTCAATACGTTAAATAATCATTAGGTGGAAAAGGTTTTAAAAAAACATTTAAACTTACAAATAAGTGTAATAAAGACCATTTAGCAAGTATGATGGAAGAGCAGACTAAAGATCATCAAATAAATAAACTAAACGATATGAAAGTAGGGTGGGAAACATTCAAAGGAACAATTAAAATGATCAACAAAAGCATACCCCATTGAAAATTAACAAGGTGAAAGATAATGCTGGATTACAAGAGCTTTATAATGTTGCAAAGAACAGTAGTAAGCCTGACAATTGGGAGCGTTTTCAAAACCAAAGAGCCACCAAAACGTTGTTAAAGAGAAAAAAAGAATAAACTAGTCAGTACTATAGTAAAGAATGTAAAGAAAAGGGGCTTGCTAAAGTTGGCTCCCTAGACACAGAGACAAGAGAAATCATGTGGTATGAGGAAATAGTAAAGGCACTGAATAAATAGCTGTAAAAATGTCTGATTTCATGATTCCTATGTTTTAGGAAAATAACAGCTTTGTACCAAATTATTGCAATTGAAATCTAGAGTACTCTGCAAGAGTTAGTATTAGGATCATTACTCCCTGGTGTATATTAGTAATTCAGATTTGGGTAATTTCAGCATTTGTGAATGACAAAACTCAAATTTAATGAAAATAGAAACTTCAGGATGATAAAGATATATAAGTGAAATATGGAGACTAAGAATATGAGAAGGACTTTTTAAAAAGCAAATGGAATCATTCACTTTATTTATAGTGGCCGAGAATACAAAAACAAGGAAGAATGGAACAGTGATAAAACACAAGGGAAGGCTCAGCTGATATACAGTGCCCAATTCTGGCCATTATGCTTTAAAGAAAGAGATCTCAAGAGTGCTCAGGTGTTTTACTTCAATTGTAGCAGGGAAGAAGAATCTCAGTAACATGCAGGTATCGGGCTTTCTCCTTAGAATATAGAAGATTTAGAGATTTGAAAGATATTCAAATCATGAACAGCTTTGAGAGTATAGGAGAAAGCATTTGCAATGACAAAGGATTAGTACCATCATCTTGAGCAGGCATCTTTACCAACTGCACAGCTGCATGCTGCACTCAAATGGAATCATAGCTTTTCATTGGATTATAACCCAGGAACACTGATAACTATAACTTAGCGAGTCTTGAGAAGATTTGCAGTTCAGGTTGAGGTTCTGGATTCAGGTTTTCGCGAGGAGCTGGAAGGTTCATTTTCAGATGTTTTGTCACTACACTAGGTAACGCCTTCAGTGAGCCCCAAAATTAGACCCAGCACTGTGCTAACTCTTGATGGACTTCTACAAATTGAGATGAAAAGTGCTCTGGAATGCATTTTTAGATTAGATTCCCTACAATATGGAATAAAGCACTGGTGGTGTTACCTGCTTTCTATTTATGTTTGGGTTTCTGTGGGTTAGTGATATCATTTCCTGTTGGCATAATTCCCTATGGTGATGTCATTTCCTGTTCTTTTTCTCAGTGGCCGGTAAATGGGGTCCAAGTCAATGTGTTTGTTGATAAGAGTTCCGGTTGGAATGCCATGCTTCGAGGAATTCTCATGCATGTCTCTGTCTAGCTTGTCCCAGGATGGATGTGTTGTCCCAGTCAAAGTGGTGTCCTTCCTCATCCACATGTAAGGATACTAGTGAGAGTGGGTCATGTCGTTGTGTGGCTAGTTGATATTCATGTATCCTGGTGGCTAGTTTTCTGCCTGTTGTCCAACTGTTTGTTACAGTTCTTGCAAGGTATTTTGGAAATGATGTTAGTTTTGCTTGTTGTCTGTATAGTGTCTTTCATGTGCATTGGTTGCTATTGTAGTGTGTTGGTGAGTTTGTGGGCTACCATGATATCAAGGGGTCTGAGTAGTCTGGCAGTCATTTCCGAGATGTCTTTGATGTAGGGGACAGTGGCTAGGGTGTCTGGACACATTTTGTCTGCTTGTTTGGGTTTGTTGCTCAGAAATCGGCAGACTGTGTTCATTGGGTATCCGTTCTTTTTGAATACACTGTATAAGTGATTTTCCTCTGCTCCGTGCAGTTCCTCTGCGCTCCAGTGTGTGGTGGCTCATTGGAAATAATGTTCTGATGCAGCTTCATTTGTGGATGTTGGGATGATTGCTTCTGTAGTTCAATATTTGGTCCATATGTGTTGTTTTCCTGTAGATGGTGGTTTGAAGTTCCCCATTGGCTGTTTGCTCTACAAATATTGTAACAAACACTACATTCGACAGACAGGTAGAAAACGAGCTACGAGGATACATGATCAACTAGCAACAAAACGACATGACCCACTCTCACTAGTATCCTTACATACTTAAGAGGAAGGACAGCACTTCACCTGGGACAACACATCCAACCTAAGGCAAGCCAAACACAGACATGGACAAGAATTCCTAGAGGCATGGCATTCCAACTGGAACTCTATCAACACACACATTGACTTGGATCCCATTTACCATCCACTGAGAAGAACAACAGGAAATGGCATCGCCATAGGAAATGATGTCACCACAGGAAATTACATCACCAACCCAAGGAAACTCAAACATATAAATAGAAAGCAGGTGACACCACCAGTGCTTCATTTCGAGGGTCACTGAAGATATTACCTAGCATGGTGATGAAACCTCTGAAAACGAACCTTCCAGCTTAGCGAGCAAACCTACATCCAGAACGATAACTTGATTGATTTGGAAACAATACCAAAGCAGCAGCTTTGGTTTGCAAACTAGGAATTCTAGTAACAGAAGAGTTGGATTGACTTGCAAACTCACAATACACTATTCTAATACTTTCCTTGTCAGTCTCTACCTGATATCCTCCATAGACTTGAACTCATCTAAACCTCTGAAACCCGTATTGTAACTTTCACTAAGTTCTACTTACCCATTTAATCTTTACTCACTAAACTTAACTGGCATTCTGGTTCAGCAATTCAATTTTAAAATTATTCTGATTTTCAAATTTATCCATGGCCTTTCCTTTCCCCATGGTTCCTCTGACCCTATAACCCATGTTATCAGAGTTCCTCCAATTTTGGACTTTTCATATTCCATATTTTCAGCACTACTTTCCCTCCCTAAACCTCTTCACCTCTCTGCCTTCTTTAAAATTTAAGCATACCTCTTTGAGCAAGTTTTTGGTATTGGTGTCCACATTCCTGTGCAGCAGTTTGGGACATTTTACTTTCAACTGCTATATAAATACAAGGGGCTGTTGTAGAACAAAAGTATAGCATAAATTAACAGATAACCCTTCTTGACTTCCAAAATGACTATTGATCCTAGGCTAATATCTGCCCTATGACAGCAACATCCATTGAATCCTATGTTGTTCAAACAATGCAAATGCCATTTTTAGGTAGGTCAAAAGATAGGTAGACAGTAACACCATGGCCCTTTTAAAGCATTGGTACATTGAACAAAACGTCCTCAAATAGCACGGTCAGTGCAGAAATGTAATGCAAATTAACCTTTTAAGCATCAATTTGATATCCTTCACCCTACTTTTAGATGAAAGTGGGAAAAGGTACAGGGAAAGACAGAGAGAGAGAATGCTATGGGGCGAGTTTTCACCTAGCCAGTGAACCTTGTATTGAAAACAATAGTTTTGTGCTGTTAAAACTGAACCAATGTCCCACAAGTTTAGCTCTTAGTGACCACTGCCATCCAAATATACTTTGAAAATGTGATGATATTCTACTAAAACAATACATTGGCACTAATTTGCCAACATCAAGATGCATTTGGAAACCATCCATCGAATATCATTCCACACTGAAAAAACATACTCAAGGTGAATGAGTCAATCATGTAACAATATGTTGCACCAATTTAAATGTGTATAAATGATCAAAATTGTTTAAGATGACTAAAAGAGGAGATATTACAAGATAATATGATAAACTATGTGATAAAAATTTATTGTACAGAGTATCAATTACATCTAATGAGTCTGTACTTGCAATATTCTCAAAAAATTACAAAATGTATTTTATTATACTTTTATTCAACTGTAATCTTTAACCTTTTCAATCGCAAACCTAGCATATAGGTTTGAACAAATCGCACTTCAGAGAACAGTAACCTATTTGGTTTCAGAAAATATTGTGCTCAAAGGTGATGGGAAAGTGCCATTCCATTTCAGGCACCTATTGCCAGCATCAAGCATGCCCAAAGGAGGTATGGCACAGTTGGATGCAGAGAAAAGCATTCTATAATATTTCACCAATGTGTCTTCAGCCTCAATCACAGATGAGCAGCAAAATTAGGGAATTGGACCAGAGGACAAAATTAAAATAGTGAAAACTAAATTTAAAATAGTTGCTAGGAAAAATGTCCTCGCTCAAAAATATCATGGTTTGGAATAATCCACGAGACAGCATAATGGAAACAAAAAAATCATTTAAAGTCCATATGTTGCTACATTTGAGATTTATAAGGATCTGCTTCAATAAGCCAAATAGTCTTACGATCTTTTAATATTTTTCCATTGACCACTTGAAACATTATGGGATATCGGTGACTGCTGCATGAAACAGGAAGCAGTTATGTACTGTAAGCTCATGTAATGAGGGAACTTAAACTCATTTTACATTTGGCCAGGAGACAGAGGAGCCATTTCTTCCATGAGCCTGGGATGAATTTGAATTCAGATGCGAGACAGAGACCATGGCTAATGTGCCACATCATCCATCTCGAACAAAAATGAAGCTGGGAAAAAAAAATCAAATTTTTAAATCAACCAGAGGCATCCAGTAGAAAGTCGAATGATAATTGATGGTAAATCTTTAAAGCACAAAATGGTTTTGCCTTTAAGCTTGAAATGCAAAAAACATTAACATTATACATATCAATACTTTGGAGCACCCAAAGTCCTTGGCTCCATAATTAAAATTTATGGAATAGAGAATGAAAGAGCAAATTTGCTGTTATGTGACCTTATCCAATACAGCAGATCTAGGAACTGAAAAGAAATTGGCGATGGACCATACAATTATGTAAAATTACTCCAGTTACCAGCAACCTATTTAAATGCTAACTTATATCTTCTATTGAATTGGTCAATCAGCTTAATGAGTTCCACAGTTCACAAAGCAAATTCTTTACTTTAGTGCATATTACTTTTTGTAAATAACCAGATTTTGTATATAAATATAATAAATAAATGTTTTGTGATTTTTTTCAATGAATTAAAGCCTTCGTTTCTTAGCTTTCATCTTCCTTCTCAGTTCTTCTTCCTCTTTCTGCAGTTCTTCTGCATCCTCCATCATACCCATCTGCAAGCTGCAGAGAGAAAGAGGCTCAAAATTTATAAAATGCAAACATTTGGTTTCTTCCTTCAAAATTCTTCCACCTCCTGCTACCATCTTTCAGATCCTCCAGAGTGTCCATTTTTAAGGACAAAGGTAGTTTAATGCCATTAGTTTGCAACTCTAAAGTTTCAAATGCTACTACATTTAAATAAGTTACTAATACTAAGAAAGTTGTTCCTTCAAAAACTTACTTTCATAATAAGCTTCTTGGAACACTTCAGACTACAAAACACTAAAAGCATTTCTGTGGCAAACATATTATTATAGGCCATTACAATAGCAATTTCAGTTTTAATATGAAGCCTTATTAAAATGTGAAATGTCACCAAGTTCAGTAATAGAATGCTCATCTTTGTCTATGGAATGAACTAATATTCCAGGATCTGAGCACATAATTTGACGAGTTCTAAAAATCTGGAATGCTCGGTTTGAAAAAGGTGAAGAGGAGGACCTTTTAAAAATGAACTGGATAAAATACTTGAAGAGGCAAATATTTCAGAACTGTGGAGAAAGCAAGGAAATAGGGTGAATTAAACTTCTGAGTAGCAGAAATATTGTGGACTAAATGGTCACTTACTGTAATGCAAGATCCTATGTTTCTATGACAATACATTGATAGAAGTGCCATCTTTTGGTTAAAATCCCATGTATGGTTTGAAGAACAGGCAATCTCCCCTCATATATTGATCAATTCTTATTCTTCAACCTAAACAAATGACTTACTTGTTTATCTTATTGCTGTATTCACCTACCTAGCAGTGATTATACAAAGTACTTTGGCACACCCAAGAACCTAAGGCACTGTGCAAACGCAAGTTTGCCTGTTCATAAAAATTAAAACCAATTTGCAAAAGGCAAAATGATTAATTTGTTGCAGTCATAAAAATAACAATGCTTGACACCAAGACGCTAATGAGTGGGCATCTCACATTACTCGGTTCAGATTTTTGTCAAACTAAGGGGTATGTACCACACTCCATTTCATGTACACTCCACTTCCAATTCCAAAACTGAAAGGATCAGTCTTAGAGATTTTGCTGTGTGCTTCTGCTAACAGGCATGAGAAGCATGAACAAAATGTGGAGAACAGGTTTTCCAGTAGCTCATTGTTTACTTGTACAACAGACAACTCGTAAGAAAACTGATGTGCTCCATTAAAGAACAGCTTTTAAGTAACCCAATTACAGATAAATATGAAGTATTAGATTGGGCCCAATAATCTTAGTTACTCAATTCTTTATACTGAGATTTCACAAAAGTCTAAGTAATCAATTTAACAGCTGGTGAAACATTAAACCAATTCACCGCAGCTTGGTGCTGAATCAGCTAGAGTGACAATGGAGCTTTCTAATTAGGAAGGTACAGATTAACACTGGTTCTAATGGTTATCCAGTAATCTGCTATCTGAATTGAGTTTTTGCATATGTTTCTAACAAAACTGCTGAAATTTACACTTGAACAGCCACTTCAGCAAGCTACAAAAGGACAACCTGTACCCAAATAAAGGACTACCCCAACAGAATTATAGCTCAAAAAGAGGGGACATTGCCAAGACAAAAGCTTGGCCCATTTAAATTGTGGACTATACCATTAAACAATGTGTGTGCTCTGCAGTTAAGCACTGAATACATCTGTCTTTGCAATAAATTAATGCCATCAGTTACAACACAAGAATAAATGATATGCCTCTTGGAAGGCTGAGAAAGCTGTGAATGACAAGCTTAGAGACTATTGTTAAGCATGGAAAGTCATCAGCAACACAGGTTCCAGGTAGGATCTGGAGCAGTACCAATGCTGAGATTTTACCTTTTGGCTTCTTCCTTCTGTTGTTCTTTCCAGCTACTTTCCATGTATCTCAAAGCATAGTCACTTTCATCCTTATACCTGTAACATAAAACAATGCTCAAAAATCTCACTGGGACCATCAGATTACAAATGCTTTTCAATCTTTGCACAGTAGAAAATGGCTGTGCATGAGTAGCTTTATACCATGAAATTTAATTCTTGCTTTATTACTGCTTGTTTTGCAACATATTGACAGTGCTATGGTGTGAATACATAATACTTGGAACAAAATGATAGGCATTCGAGTTCAACCTGAGTCAACTTCCAGTACTCCCATGTCAAATGATCATAAAAATACTCCCTTACCTTCACCAGCTTCAATGACTAGTCACACTAGTTATCTTGGGCTTTCTGCCAGAGATTGCCATTAATGTCAACTTTAGAAATACTTTTGTGCTGTGTGTTAATATTCACTGAAGTGAATTTGAAAGAGTCCAAACCAGTAATTGCTACTAAATTAGCTGAATTAAAATCCTTATAGTCAATGATCAGATTTTCATTCTATGGACTTGAAACAGGGTTAAATAATCTCATGGACAGAATACCTCCCAGTTGCTTTGGCATCATATTTGGCTCCACAAAAGTATAATGAGTTAACATTATCAGTAAGATTTTATAATTCATTATATGTACCAATTACTAAATTCATTGAATAAAAACTGAAAGTCCTCTTCCTACTAGACAATGTCTTATTAAATTATTTATGCAAGAGGTCCTCATTTACAGCTGAAGTTGATTTATTAAAAATTGAGATTTTCAGTAAATCAACTTCAAATGAATCAGAGTCCCATAGAAATCAATGTTAAATCTAGAGTTATGTTATTTCAGACATTTGCTATTCAGAAAATAAATGTTCATAGAGTCATAGAGATGTACAGCATGGTAACAGACCCTTCGGTCCAACCTCTCCATGCCAACCATATATCCCAACCCAATCTAGTCCCACCTGCCAGCACCCGCCCCATATCCCTCCAAACCCTTCCTATTCATATACCAATCCAAATGCCTCTTAAATGTTACAATTGTACCAGCTTCCACCACTTCCTCTGGCAGCTCATTCCATACACGTACCACCCACTGCGTGAAAAAGTTGCCCCTTAGGTCTCTTTTAGATCTTTCCTCTCTCACCCTAAACCTATGCCCTCTAGTTCTGGACTCGCCGACCCCAGGGAAAAGACTTTGCCTATTTACCCTATCCATGCTGCTCATAATTTTGTAAACCTCTATAAGGTCACCCCTCAGCCTCTAGGGAAAACAGCCCCAGCCTATTCAGCCTCTCCCTATAGCTCAAATCCTCCAATCCTGGCAACATCCTTGTAAATCTTTTCTGAACCCTTTCAAGTTTCACAACATCTTTCCAATAGGCATTTTCAATTTTCCAGTACACTCAGACTGCCAGTCAGTCACATGACAGAAACCTGCAAGCAAAACAGCTTTCATTCTCTCAAAAGTATAGTACACACCTTCAACTTCATAACACAAGGCTCCATCTCGTGGCTGTAATTGGTTAACGCATGTAGCAACTGAAGTCCAGAACCACCTACAGTGGCACTTGGTAGAACCAAGGACTTTAGTGTAAGTTTTGAATGGAAGCACAAGAAGGCAGTGAAACTTCCTATGGAGATTTTAAACATAAGAATAGAGGTGGGGTTGGGGGGGGGTGGGGAGGGGTTGGTGGTGGAGAGGAACTGTATTGGGGAAGGGCAGCATTAGAAAGGAAGTGATAGTAGAAGCAAAATGGGAATCAGCCCACAGCAGGGGTAGCAACTGACTTGGGGGACCTTACAAGTGAAAATAGAGAGTTGTAATAGAAGCTGGGGTAAGGACAACTTCAGGATCAAAGCTACAAAATGTTTAAAGAAATAGATAAGGTAGACTTATAAGAAAGGAAAAAGACCTTGTCTATTTATCCTATCCATGTCCCTCATGATTATATAAACCTCTAAGGTCACCCCTCAGCCTCCAATACGCCAGGAAAAACAGCCCCAGCCTATTCAGCCTCTCCCTGTAACTCAATGTTTAAAATATTTCCTCAGGTTGAAAAGTCTAAAACTGGAGGCACAGTTTAAAAATAAGGGGGGTTGTCATTTAGATTGGAGATAAAGGAGAAATTATTTTATGTAGAGGGTTATGAACTTTTGGAATTGTCTACCACGGAGAGCTGCAGAGGTTCAGTCTCTGAGTGGGTTTAAGGTAGAGATTAATAGATTTCTGATTGCCAGTAGCATACAGGACTTAGGGAGCAAAGGACAATGAAGTGTTTGATCAGCTAGTTCAACGGGGTGAATGGCTTACTCCTGTTAGAGAGAATTAGCCTCAACTTCTGGATTATTAATCCAGTGACATGATCACATCACTGTCTTCCTCCCAAAATAACTAAGTCAGTATGTGTTGTGGATTCCCAGCTCTTTGTAGTTTTGTATACCGAGCTCTAATCCTGTCAGTTAATCCAGTGGAACTCAAATCCATTGATACTGAAGATGGGTGGCCTTGTTCTCAGTTCTGCTTAAGCCATGTTAATATTGTACCTCTCAGTTTATGCTAAGCACCTGGTTTGTAGATAGTTAGTCAACGTCCCAGATATTGCATTATTCAGGAGGATGAAACAAAAGAAAACATTCTGGCAAACAATACTTAAATCGAGTATGTGTGCTCAGATAAAAATACAGAATGATTTAAAGCTCTCGTAATATTCTTCTATCAAGTACTTCGAAGATTAGTTGCAAAAAGTAACTAAAGCCTTTTCTGTTTCTAACCTTCCTCTAATAACATTCTGCGGTACATTAAATATTAAGATTTTGATAGTAGTTATCTCTGGAGGAAATCAACCTTGACAAACACAGAAGATAGCAGGAGTCGGCTGTGCAGGCATGGTCCACCACTGAATATGATCATAGTGATAGTCTATGTCAGTACACTGTTCCTGCTTTCCGCCCATACCTTTTGATCTCTTTAAACCTCAAAACTAAATCCATGTCTTTCTTGAAAAAATTCAATGCGTTGGCCCCAATCATATTCTGTGGCATACAATTCCACAGACTCACCACTCACTGGATGAAGAGAGTTCTCATTTCAGTCCTAAATGGCCTAACTCATCTCACTAGACTGTGACCCCTGTTGTTAACTTACAGCAACTATGAACTGAATTGAAAATGCTCAATCTGGATGGGTTTATGAATAAGAGGGTTTAGAGGGATATCAAAGAGTCATAGAGATGTACAGCATGGAACAGACCCTTCGGTCCAACTCGTCCATGCCGACCAGATATCCTGACCTAACCTAGTCCCATTTGCCAGCACTTGGCCCATATCCCTCTAAACCTTTCCTATTCATGTACCCATTCAGATGTCTTTTAAATACTGCAATTATACCAGCCTCCACCACATCCTCTGGCAGCTCATTCCATACATGCACCACCCTCTGCATTAAAAAAAGTTGTCCCCTAGGTCCCTTTTACATTTCTCCCCTTCACCCTAAACATATATCGGCTAGTTCTGGACTCCCCCATGCAAGGGAAAAGACCTTGTCTATTTGTCCTATACATGCCCCTCATGATTATACAAACCTCTAAGGTCACCCCCAGCCTGTTCAGCCTCTCCCTGTAACTGAAACCCTCCAACCCTGACAACATCCTTGTAAATCTTTTCTGAACCCTTTCAAGTTTCACAACATCCTTTCTACAGAAGGGAGACCAGAATTGCACACAATATTCCAAAAGCCCTCTAACCAATGTCCTTAACAGCTGCAACAAGACCTCCCAAACTCATACTCAATGCCCTGACCAATAAAGGAAAGCATACCAAACGTCTTCTTCACTATCTTATGTACCTGCAACTCCAAGGTCTCTTTGTTTAGTAACACTCCCCAGGACCTTACCATTAATTGTACAAATATACATAGTCATTTCAAGTATCATCCTTATAACATCAGAAAGGCAGCTTTATTCCTGAGACTGCATGAGCTTGAACAGGACCAATGCACTAAACACATGTATAATTTATTATCAATATGATACTTTAAAATACCTGCAGAGAGACAAATGTCTTCAGTTTTCATCACGTATTAGAAATAGTCAAGTCATAATTCTTTTGCAGTAAAACCAGAAAATAAAAAAAGGGAATTACAAATAACACAGCAGAACAGTGAGTTCCTCCTTTGAAAACCACAATAACTGGTGTTGCTTCAGCTGGAGGAATATGGTATAGCTCTTTCCTCAGCATGTGGTTTCTGAAATACCTCAGATTAAACAATTTAACTTTACCTTTTTTTAAACTTAACTCATCTCCTCATAGTGTTGTTTCAGAAAACAATTACATAGAATTGGCTACTTGACAGCATCTCAACCTAGAATCCATTTCTCATGCAGTAGCCTGAGTTTATCAGATGCCATCCATAAGCACTTCCCAGAAGCAGTTATATAACAGCATTCAGGAAAGGAATTCAGGACAATTTTTACTTCTCAATCACTGAGAAGTACAAAGTCCAAGTATAGCAGTCGAGATTAGCTAGCTCAGCACATAGCAAGAGCAAAAACAACTTTCTCATCTGGAAGGGTTCAATACTTTTACCTAACAAAACTTCAGGTGATAGGAACAAAGGAGGCAATTTAGCTTCATAACCTTGTTTTATCATTCAATCAGACTATATTGATCTACAAGGAGAAAGTGAGGACTGCAGATGCTGGAGATCAGAGCTGAAAATGTGTTGCTGGAAAAGCGCAGCAGGTCAGGCAGCATCCAAGGAGCAGGAGAATCGACGTTTCGGGCAAGAGCCCTTCTTCAGGAATGAGGAAAGTGTGTCCAGCAGGCTAAGATAAAAGGTAGGGAGGAGGGACTTGGGGGAGGGGCGTTGGAAATGCGATAGGTGGAAGGAGGTCACCCTCACCTTGACCTCCTTCCACCTATCGCATTTCCAACGCCCCTCCCCCCAACCTTTTATCTTAGCCTGCTAGACACACTTTCCTCATTCCTGAAGAAGGGCTCATGCCCGAAATGTCAATTCTCCTGCTTCTTGGATGCTGCCTGACCTGCTGCGCTTTTCCAGCAACACATTTTCAGCTATATTGATCTACACCTCAACTCCATTCACCTGGTTTCACATATCTTCATACCCTGACCTGAAAGTACACTCAGTTTCAAAATGTCGATTGAGCTAGCCTCAATATCATTTTTGGGAAGATAGTTCCAGGTTCCTAGTTCAATGAAGAATGGTGGGCCCTGCCAGAAGCAACATCAAGCATACCAAAAAATGAGCCGTCAACCTGCTAAAACTATAAAACAGGACTATTTGCATGCCAAAAAGCAAATGCAGCAGGCAATAGACAGGATTAAGTGATCCCACACCAAAGGTCAGATCTAAGTTCTGAAGTCCTGCCAAATCTAGTAGTGCCAGGGACCCGGGTTTGATTCCAGCCTCAGGCGACTGTCTGAGTGGGGTTTGCACATTCTCCCTGTATCTGCGTGGATTTCCTCCAGGTGCTCTGGTTTCCTCCCACATTCCAGGTGCAGGTTAGGTGAACAGGTGATGCTAAATTGCCCATAGCGTTCTGGAATATGTCAGTTAGATGCATTAGTCAGGGGTAAATGTAGAATAATAGGGTAGGGGAATAGGTTTGGGTGTGTTACTCTTTGAAGAGTTGGTATGGACTTTTTGGGTCAAAGGGCCTGTTTCCACACTGTAGGAATTCTATGATTTCCTAGTTGACAAAACAATAATAGGAGGCGGCCCCACAAATAATCTTCATTCCCAGTGATGGGGAAGCTTTGCTTATCAGGACATAGACTAGGTTGAAGTATTTGCATCCAGAAGAGCCAAGTGGATGATCCATTTTGGCGTCCTCTTGAGGCCCCCAACTTCACAGACTCCAGTCTCCAACCAATTCAATTCATTTTACCTTACATCAAGAAACAGCTAAAGGCATGGGATGTTGCAAAGGCAATCAGCCCTGACAATATTTCAGCATAGTTCTGGACCATAAATCTTCAGTACTTTCTGTGTCCCCGAAACAAGATGCTGGCAGCTGAGTATGGAAAACCACCCAGGTATGTTGTGTGCCCAAAATGCAGGACAAATTTAACCTGGTCAATTATAGTCTACTCATGAACATTAATAAAGAGATGGAAGGAGTCATTAACAGTGCTAACAAGTGGCAGTATCAAAGGAATAACCTGCTTGCTGATGTGCAGCTTGGTTCCACCAAGGCCATTTGGCTCCTGACCTTATTATAGCCTTGGTCAAATGTGGTCAAAAAAGCTGAATTCCAGAGGTGAGATGAAATAACGGTTTGACATCAAGGCAGCATTTGACTGAGTGTGGCACCCTGAGAAAAACTGAAGTCAATGGGAATTGGCGATAAGCCCTCCACTGATTTGAGTCATATGTAGCACAAAGAAAGAAAGTTGGGAATATTGGAGGTTGATCATTTCAGCAACTGGAGGAGTTTTACATGGTACTGTCTCAGGTCTAATCATCTTCACCCCAATGACGTACATTCTATCAATAGGTCAGAGAGGGAATTTCAATTTTCAGTATCATTCAAAACTCCTCAGATACTGAAGCAGCCCATTTCCATGTGCAATAAGACTTGGACAACATTGGGTTTCAGTTGATAAGTGGCAAATGTCATTCGCCCCATGCAAATGCCAGACAATACTCTTCTCAAATAAGAAAATCTAACCATCACCCTTGGCATTATCATTTCTGAATACCCCCTATCAAGATTCTGGGGATAACCATTAGCCAGAAACTGATTGGCAGCAACTATTTAAATATGGTGACTGCAACAGAAAGTCAGGGCTAGAAATTCTGCAACATTTAACTCACTTCCTTTCCAGAGCCTGTCTGCCACATACAAAGGCACAAGTCAAAAGTGTGATGGAGAACTGTCTACTTATCTGATGAGTACAACTAATTCCAATAGTCAAGAAGTTTGACCCCATCCAGGACAAACTAGCCATCTTGACTGGCACTTCAATCATCACCATCACAGCCACAGGAGTGTGCATCATCTACACGATACACTGCAGTAACATATTAAGGCGGTCACTATACCTCAGGCGAGGGGAAGAGTTTGAGAAGTAGCGTCCTGCATGGTAACCTCAGCTGGTGTGTGAATTAAACCTATGCCGTTGGCATCACTCTGCAGTACAAACCTGCCACCCAGCCACAGAGTTACTGATTCACTTGGATAAGCAGAACTAATATAGCACAAAAGGGGGCTATATGGCTCATTGCTCTGCACTGGATTAATGTCTTTGATTTATTAATTCAGAAGTCATGGTTTACAGCAACTGGCTGAAGGTTCTTTAGGCTTTTCTTCAGATTTAAACTGAGTTTTCTCACTGCAGAGAATAAGCAGGTTCTGGGCTGGGAGAAGATCAGCACTTTTCTTTTCCTCTCTCTCTAAGTTGTTTCCAGCTTTAAGCAGCTCAATATCCTGAGAACCAACCTCAGTTGTTGGCAAGCAAATGATCTGTTATTGATGCCTGTCACTAGTTCACAGACCATTCAATCAAACTCATCACCAACAACAACTACATCAGTACAAACTCAATTCCGGATCACCTACAATCTGTACTTCTATCATTCAAATAGTTCTTCACAATGTCTGTCGTGGGTATCTGATTACTTCCTTTCAAAGCTGCACCCTCTCTTTCAAACATTTATTTTAAAAACAGTTGTTTCATTTGAGTGTATAGCTTTTAAGAACACAAAAACAAAAGGAAATGGTCCTTACAAAAGTCAAACACATTTCTATGCCTATAAAAATATTCTCCACAATTCATCACAGTATAGTTTGCCTTACCTTGTGCGGTCATATCCAAAGATTGCCTTGATATGTCTTGAGATTTCATCTTGTGATACCCCAGAATCATCAATGAAATCATCCATTTCTGAATCATATTCATCATCATCCTCCAGTCTCCGCCTATAGGATATAGCCATAGGTGGCCTTGTAGGAGCTAGTGCAGCACAGAAACAAAATTAATGCAACTTTACAATACATATATTGACAATGCCAGTTATGGGCACTGTTCACCACATCTCTCAACCCCCCCAATGATAAATCTAAGTCTGTTTGATCCTTATATATAGCTTCCCTATAAATTCCAGACAAAACTGTACCATTTCAGAATGTGAGCATATCATCACCTGTCAAGTTTTAACTGTCGCTAAAGATCAGTCAAGAACAAATAATAGAGCAAGCAAAAGAGCTGCCATTTTGAACTCTACATTCAGTACTTTCTCAGCAGTCTTGCTCAGCTTCCCAGCAGGGCCCATGTACAAGTTGAGCTATTTGAATGCAGCTAAAGGGCAGAGGCCAGATTACAATGCTAGCTATTAATTTGGCTAAGATTAGCAAACAAAGAAAAGAAAATGAACCTTGCATCTTCTAGCCTGTGTAATATAATGGACTCTATAGACTGTAAAGGTGACTTTATCTATAAATTCTTTGCAGGAACTTCGATTGTCTTCCAATCTAAAGATTCCCATGCAGCCACATTGAGAAAGCATATCTGTAATTTACTTTTGTTTTCTGAATTCGTTTTCCCATACATTTTCTCAAATTCACTGGTACATAAGAGATCCCATTGAAAGAAAATCTTGGAGGCAATATTTGTTTCAAAGCAAATTGCTCATAGTCCTGTTGTATTATGAGCAGAGAATGCACAAATTTTCCTTAATAGCAAAATTCAATTTCCTACAATATAGAAGGCTAAACATATAAGGATCTACAAAAGTTTGGTTCATTCACACTGTCAAGATTCATGGTAATTCTCAATGGGAATATTTATGTGAACAGATGAATGACCATGTATGCTACAATGTAGCGATTTAAATATCTCAACGGGCAGAAAAATAGATACAACCTCAGGGAAGAAAAGGTGGTTTACAACCTTCTGGACTTAGTATCGAGCACTTTACAACCTTTGAACTTAATATAAGAATTCAACATCTTCAAATTGTGACCATACTCTCATTCTTTCCCTTTCTTTTAGCTTTACTAGTTACATTCTCTGTCACCATGTCCTCTCTTCCCTCTCCACACCTCAGTGCATCTTTCTGTTCCTTCCAGTCTGGTAGTTAGACACACCATTGTTCTGCCATCCTCATAATCCGATCACTTAATTGTGAACTATCAACACCCTTTCTTCCCCAGCACTCTACCACAACCACCCCTCCTTCCCCCTCCTCCCAACAATATAGCGTAAATGCTGCCCCTCCACAGTTCACATCAGCTCAGAGTCATCTAGACTCGAACATTAGCTTGCTTTCTCTCCATGGATGCTGCCTGACTTGCTGCGATCTCTAGCATTTTGTTTTCCGTCAAGAAAAAAGTGGTTATCGAAGTCTGCTTTCCTTTCCCCCTACTAAGCTCCAAGTGATTGAACACTACATTAGATACAAATTATTTCCTTTTAGCAACATTTGATATTATCTATTAGAAGTACCTGATGGATGTGCCAATGATCTGTAGCCTGGTGGTGCTGATCTTACATTGTTCATCTGCCCACTGTTGGGACGCGATGGGAAGTTCTTTGAAGATATTGTTTCTGATACAACAGTACATTTGGGTTTTGGCACTTCAACTCTGTTTCCAGGTCGCCCAGCATCAGTACTTGGATGCCGTCCAGAAACGGAAACAGAAGAATTTCCAGACCTTTCTGATCCAGAACTAGCTACCCGTACCGATGTACTCATGCCTCTTGATTGCACAGACCCAGAGTTACATGTATTACTCTGCCTTGACGGTCCAGAATTGCTTGTATCTTTAGGTCGCATGGAATCTGAGCCTCCCATTTTGTTGGGACGGGAAGCTCCATAATTAATTGCACTGCCGGATTTATGTTGGCCCAAATTGCTCAATCGTGCGTGGTCTGAACTGGCTGGTCGTTTTTGACTTAAGTTACTGGAACCTTTGGACCGCTCAGAAGCTGAGTCACTTGTGCTTTTGGAGTGCAATGCATTGGAACCACCTGTCCTTTCATGCTTTATGGAGGAACCATCATTTTTCCTGGCTGAAGTTGAGAGTTCAGTTCTTCTCTGACTGTTTTTTGAAGACACTGCAGAATGAGTTCCATTTGATCCAGGTTTCAATCCTTTGCTTGGCGTTTGTGAGCTAATTCCAGATTTTGCTGAACTGTTTAGGACAGGTTTTCCAACATTACTACTGGAATTTTTGGAAATAGAATGCCCAATTCCTACTGAAGACCTGGATTTTTCCTGTGTAGGTGTTTTGTAAGACACTGAAGATGAAGGTTTTTCACTTGATGCAGTTTTTGGCTTCTTGTTAACTCCACGAACAGATGTTGCTGAGTTACTCTCTCTGAATAAATTAAGTTTCTCTCCTGGGTCTCGTACCAATTTTGTGTTTTTACTGTCTTTAGTTGAAGATTCTTTCTTGGATGAGCTAGTTGGATGTGATAAAGTGCTCTCTTTCTCAGGTTTCCTTTTGTCATTTTGTTTTTGTCGTTTGCGTTCTAAAAATTCAATTTCTTTCAGTTCCTCTGCTGTGTACAGCTTCTCCTCTACTTTTTTAATTGGCTTTAGCTCTACTGGCTCAAACTGCTTTTTCTCAGCCAACTTCAGGAGATCTGAGAAGTTCATGGGTGCTGAAGGTGGTTTCTTTGGAACTTTAGATTTTTTAGCCTCCCTGAACAATTGTTCAGGTTCCTTAGTTGATGTCTCAAGTTCTTTGCAGTGTCTCTTAGGCTCCTTACTTGATATCACAGGCTCTCTGTGTTGATGCTTACGCCGTTTAACTGGTACCTCCATGTGTTGCTGTTTAACTGGTACCTCCATGTGTTGCTGTTTAACTGGTACCTCCATGTGTTGCTGTTTAACTGGTACCTCCATGTGTTGCTGTTTTACTGGTCTCTCATGCATAGGTTCTTCAAACTCTTCAGAATCCTCTACTTCAGATAGTTCATCTTCGCCCTGTGCCTCATCATAGTAATAATCTTCATTATAGTCATCCATTATCTGGTCCTTTGCCTCATCATCAGAAGTTTTCTTTTTGTTTTTCTGTTCCACAGGAATACCATCATAGCCTCTGAAATTGTCCTTCGTACGGGTAGCCATCGCTCTTGCTTTACGATCATGTTTTAATGCAACTCGCTTCGCAAGCAACTCCGCCTTCCTCCGTCTTTCTTCTAAATCTACATTAAAAATAATTAAAGGTTTGAAGTTGGCCCCTGAACAAAGCACTGAGTACAGTAAGTCCATTAAAGCCAAAGATTAAACTCTGATGTGCATATTGAATAAACCAGCTACAAATACCAGCATCGTGGCCGTTTTGATTTTCTACTGTAAAACCTCACACATTGGTCTCAACTACTAGGGATGGTTATTCTTTTTTCTAAGAATAAAAACATAAACACATACCAGGAGTATTCTTGTGGTTTTTCTTGCTACCCAAAACCCTCTTATGCCCTGCCAATGAGTTCCAGTATTGTCATCACCCAGCTGCTGCATTACCGCTCTATTTTAAATGCCAATCATTACTTCAAGCTGAAACACTACACAACTCCAAGAAATAATGCCGGGACACTCAGGTTGAGGATAGCCCATTGTGTTAAATAGCGCGAGTGTTTTTAAATGATTTGGTAGCATCTAGATTATTTTCTTATTCAAACTTTCCTCAGACTTTATTACTTCAGATCATAATGCTTTAAATATAAACCATTATTTTTAGTGTGAGTTATCATTCTGTGATGCAAATTACCAAGAGATCTTACTAGATTATGTGATTGGACAAAACTCTAGAAAAATCAAAGTTCAATATAAACAAGTGAGAAGCCATCCACTTTGGACCCAAACAGGATATATCACAGTATAGGTACTGACGAAATAAAGAAAAGCAAGAAACTGTGCAGCTCCAGAGAGATTTAGATGTCCAGATAAATAGTTACCTTTTCAATTGAACTCTCAAAGTCTGCAACCACTTGATTAAACTAAGTTAAATAAGTGGTTACTCAAATATAGAAAGGGATGTTCGGTTTTGCAACAAATAAATTACGAATAAGAAACCACGATAAATAAATGGATTCTCAAACATTTTTTGTACGCTTTTTAACAGAAGGTCAGATTGCATCTGTACTTACAGGGTCAAATTTCAGATGTTTGGTCTTGCAAATTGATTACATCCATTTGACAAAACAGAACTAACCTTGCTTATTCTCACACTACAGCCTTTTTTTTCATGGGCAGTTTGCATAAACCAGCTAAAATGGAATGGAGTTTGGAATTTTCTTGCAGGCACACAAGCCGTTGACCTGATGTCAGTGCAAACTTTACAACTAATGATAGTATTACATGCTAAAGGCCATCTAAGTCACTGATTTGGATCTAGGAAGCTAGTAAGAGTTGAACTGCTGGCATTTTATTTCTGAAGAATATCACCACTGCTAAGATCAAAAATATAAGAACTGGTGTAAGTCATTCAGCCTGTCCACCACTCAATAAAATCATATCAGATTTGCATCTTTGCCTTGGCTCCATATTCCTTAATAATTATGTCTGAAAAACAACAATCATAGTATTGAAATTTACAATTGAGCTTTTTTTTTTAAAAAGGGAATGCAGCAGCGGAAAGAACAGCTGTAGAATTCTGTTTTCACTAATGCTTACATCAGTGGACAACACAGCTCCAATAATATTACGCTATCTCAGATCAGAATCAGAACCAGAAGCATATACTTTTGTTCTCTATTTACTGGCAAATCTTTTAACCATCTTAAACATCCCAATTAGATCATCCCTTAATCTTATTTATTGAACTTCCTACATTACTTCAAATATTAGAGTCATAGAGATGTACAGCACGGAAACAGACCCTTCGGTCCAATCCGTCCATGCCGACCAGATATCTCAACCCAATCTAGTCCCACCTGCCAGCACCTGGTCCATATCCCTCCAAACCCTTCCTATTCATATACCAATCCAAATGCCTCTTAAATGTTGCAATTGTACCAGCCGCCACCACTTCCTCTGGCAGTTCATTCCATACCCGTACCACCCACTGTGTGAAAAAGTTGCCCCTTAGGTCTCTTTTATATCTTTCCCCTCTCACCCTAAACCTATGCCCTCTAGTTCTGGACTCCACCACCCCAGGGAAAAGATTCTGTCTATTTACCCTATCCATGCCCCTCATAATTTTGTAAACCTCTATAAGGTCACCCCTCAGCCTCCAACACTCCAGGGAAAACAGCCCCAGTCTGTTCAGCCACTCCCAGTAGCTCAAATCCTCCAACCAAGGCAACATCATTGTAAATCTTTTACGAACCCTTTCAAGTTTCACAACATCTTTCTGATAGGAAGGAGACCAGAATTGCATGCAATATTCCAACAGTGGCCTAACCAATGTCCTGTACAGCCGCAACATGACCTCCCAACTCCTGTACTCAATACTCTAACCAATAAAAGAAAGCATATCAAACGCCTTCTTCATTATCCTAGCTATGTGTGACTCCACTTTCAAGGAGCTATGAACCTGCACTCCAAGGTCTCTTTGTTCAGCAACGCTCCTAGGACCTTACCATTAAGTGTATAAGTCCTGCTAAGATTTGCTTTCTCAAAATGCAGCACCTCACATTTATCTGAATTAAACTCCATCTGCCACTTCTCAGCCCATTGGCCCATCTGGTCAAGATTCTGTTGTAATCTGAGGTAACCCTCTTTGCTGTCCAATACACCTCCAATTTTGGTGTCATCTACAAACTTACGAACTGTAACCCTTATGCTCGCACCCAAATCATTTATATAAATGATGAAAAGTAGTGGACCCAGCACCGATCCTTGTGGCATTCCACTGGTCACAGGCCTCCAGTCTGAAAAACAATCCTCCACCACCACCACCCTCTGTCTTCTACCTTTGAGCCAGTTCTGTATTCAAATGGCTAGTTCTCCATGTATTCCATGAGATCTAACCTTGCTCTGTAAGTCAGTCACTCAGCCCCTAATGACAGATTCTAGCAACTTCCCTACAGCGTGCTTAAATTGCTAGATCTGCAATTTCCTAATTTAACCCTCCTATCCTCTTTAAATAGTGGTGAGGGCCTTACCTAGATGTGCTATCTTCTGGCTTAGGTGGCCTAATAGAGCAATCACCTCACTTGTCCGACTAAAGGGGCTCTCCTATTATCATTTGACTGTCGTAGCACAGCTTGGCTGCATGGCTGGTTTGTGACACCAAGTGATGACAACAGCGCAGGTTCGATTCCCACACTGGCAGAGGTAACTGTGAAGATCCTGCCTTCTGAACCTCACCAGAGGAATGGTCATTTTCAAGTTAAACTCACCACCAGCTGACTGTAATGACAGAGCAGCTCTATGGCCCTCAAGGACTCTGGCAACTTTAGCTTCTTTAGGGCAATTGCCAGTAAAACTGGCATGAATTAGCACCCACAATGGAGATGGAAAGGAAAAAGTATAGCACCTGCACAGACAACACCTTTTTCTATTTAACTATGATACAATTAAAAACTATTTTGCTGCTTTGAATGACACTGCTAACATATCCTACCAGTTCTCAAATTTGCTCGTGATTTCTATCCTCAAATATCAGTTATTTGAGGCTGGTAAATGCACTGCAGACAGCTGAACAAAATGTAGCAGGAGGTTTGTTACAATAGAAGTCAAATACTAATTATTAGCATACCTTTATTTTTTAACTCTTCTTCTCTGCGTTTGAGGAATGCTTGCACCGCAGTGGATTGAACCACTTTCACTTGTGGCTTTTTCTTCAGAGGTTTCACTGACAAACTGTAACGCTTCTGTTAGGAAAAGAGGAAAAAGAAAATGGCAATAAGATGCCAAGTAGAAATCAGCCCAGCTACATCTTTGGAGAATGGTGGCTGTTAGTATTGTAATGTAAAGTAAATATCTAGGTATAAACAGTATCAAGCTATCCATGTGATATTTTGCCAAAAAACATCACCTTTCATACATCTTGAGTAGAAGTCAGTTCTAGCTTTTCAGCAGTCAAATCTCAAATTCTGAATTTAAGTATAACCCCGAAGATGTTAATGATCCAATTTCATTGTAATGAGAGGTACTACTGGTTTTGAAAAAAAGCTTAAAACATTTATTCAAACAAGTTTTATTTTTATTTATTTAAGCACATGGTGAGGACAGTGCAGGAGAGAGAGAGAGAGAACCTGCACAGTTACTGCTTTTGCTGTTTTTGAATTCATGTGTCGCTGGACATCGGAGTGCATCTGGAAAAATGAACAAACAGTAAATTTCACAACTAATCTTGGAGGAACTGGTTTGGGCGAAGTTTACAACACAGAATCAGATAAGTTAGTTGTTGTTTTAAGTCTGTCCAAGAGAAAGACTGTAGTAGTGAGTACAGTGGGTTCTTTCTTGATTATATGTTTTTGGAGATAAGTCTCTTGATTTAAACTTAAAATATATGCCATAGCTCTTAATTTAACCTGGTGCAGTGTTTTGTAGAGGAATAAGACGGTGTTATTTTCTGGGTGTGTAGATTGTGAAGGAGCAAAAATGGCCTTTGCAATGATATGTACTTCTTGTCAGATGTGGGAGTTTAAAGGGAGTTTAAAGAGAGTTTAAGGGTTACTGCGGATTATATCTGCCATAAATGCTGTTGGATGCAAATCTTATCAGATCGAATGGATCGGTTGGAGAGACAGATAGAAGCGATGAGGAATTTGCAACAGCAACAGTATGTGATGGATGGCAGTTATAGGAAGGGGGGAAAATCTCAGATACAGTCACATAGATAGGTTAACTCCAGGAAAGGTAAGAGAGGTAGGCAGCTAGTGCAGGAGTCTTTTGTGGATATACCCATTTCAAACTGGTATGATGTTTTGGAAAATATAGGGGGTGATGGATTCTCAGGGGAACGTAGCACGAACAGCCAAGTTTCTGGTATTGAGACTGGCGCTAATGCAACGAGGGGTACGTCGGCTTCCAAGAGATCAATTGTGTTAGGGGATTCTGTAGTCAGAGGTACAGACAGACATTTCTGTGGCCAGCAGAAAAAAAGCAGAATGGTGTGTTGTTTCCCTGGTGCCAGGATCAAGGATGTCTCAGAGGGTGCAGAATGTTCTCACGGGGGAGAGGGGCAACGACATTGGAAGGGAAATGGTTGAGATTCTGAAGGGAGATTACAGAGAGTTAAGCAGAAATTTAAAAAGGAGGACCTCAAGGGTAGTAACATCTGGATTACTCCCAGTGCTATGAGCTAGTGAGGGCAGGAATAGGAGGATAGAGCAGATGAATGCATGCTGAGGAGCTGGTGTATGGGAGAAGGGTTCACATTTTTGGATCATTGGAATCTCTTTTGGGGTAGAGGTGATCTGTACAAGGAGGACTGATTGCACCTAAATTGGAAGGGGACCAATATACTGGCAGGGAAATTTGCTAGAACTGCTTGGGAGGATTTAAACTAGTAAGGGGGGGGAGGGGGGTGGGCGGGGGGGCCCAGGGAGATAATGCGGAAAGAGATCAGTCTGAGACTGGTACAGTTGAGAATAGATGTGCATCAAACAAACAGTCAGGAACAAGGTAGGACTGGTATATTAAACTGCATTTATTGCATTGCAAGGGGCCTAACAGGGAAGGCAGATGAACTCAGGGCATGGTTAGGAACATGGGACTGGGATTCCATAGCAATTACAGAAACATGGCTCAGGGATGGGCAGAACTGGCAGTTTAATGTTTCAGGATACAAATGCTCTAGGAAGGATAGAAAGGGAGGCAAGAGAGGAGGGGGAGTGGCATTTTTGATAAGGGATAGCATTACAGCTGTGCTGAGGGAGGATATTCTTGGAAATACATCCAGGGAAGTTATTTGGGTGGAAAGGGATGATCACCTTATTGAGATTGTATTATAGACCCCCTAATAGACAGAGGGAAATTGAGAAACAAACTTGTAAGGAGATCAACTTGTAAGAAACAAACTGCAAGAATAATAGGGTTGTTGTGGTCAGGGATTTTAACTTTTCAAACATAGACTGGGACTGTCAGTGTTAAAGGTTCAGATAGAGAGGAATTAAGTGCGTACAAGACAATTTTCTGATTCAGTATGTGGATGTACCTACTAGAGAAGGTGCAAAACTTTACCTACTCTTGGGAAATAAGGCAGGGCAGGTGACTGAGGTGTCAGTGGGGGAGCACTTTGGGGCCAGCAACCATAATTCTATTTGTTTTAAAATCGTGATGGAAAAGGATAGACCAGATCTAAAAGTTGAAGTTCTAAATTGGAGGAAGGCCAATTTTGACGGTATTAGGCAAGAACTTTCGAAAGCTGATTGGAGGCAGATGTTCGCAGGTAAAGGGATGGCTAGAAAATGGGAAGCCTTCAGAAATGAGATAACAAGAATCCAGAGAAAGTATATTCCTGTCAGGGTGAAAGGGAAGGCTGGTAGGTATAGGGAATGCTGGATGACTAAAGAAATTGAGGGTTTGGTTAAGAAAAAGAAAGAAGCATATGTCAGGTATAGACAGGATAGATCGAGTGAATCCTTAGAGGAGTATAAAGGCAGCAGGAGTATACTCAAGAGGGAAATCAGGAGGGCAAAAAGAGGACATGAGATAGCATTGGCAAATAGAATTAAGGAGAATCCAAAGGGTGTTTACAAATATATTAAGGACAAAAGGGTAAACTTGCGCCCACACCTCCTCCCCGCCCCACTTCCCTCCAAGTTCCCAAAGGATCCTTCCATATCTGTCACAAATTCACCTGCAACTCCACACACATCATTTACTGTATCCGCTGCACCTCATGTGGCCTCCTCTGCTTTGGGGAGACAGGCTGCCTACTTGTGGAACGTTTCAAAGAACACCTCTGGAAAATCCGCACCAACCAACCCAACCGCCCCGTGACTGAACACTTTAACTCCCCCTCCCACTCCACCAAGGACATGCAGGTCCTTGGCCTCCTCCATCGCCAGACCATGGCAACACGACGCCTGGAGGAAGACCGCCTCATCTTCCACCTAGGAACCCTCCAACCACAAGGGATGAATACAGATTTCTCCAGCTTCCAGATTTCCCCTCCCCCTTTATCTCAGTCCCAACCCTCGGACTCAGCACCCCCTTCTTGACCTGCAATCTTCTTCCCAACATCTCCGCCCCCACCTCCTCTTCGGCCTATCACCCTCACCCTAACCTCCTTCTACCTATTGCATTCCCAACAACCCTCCCCCAAGTCCCTCCTCCCTACCTTTTATCATAGCCTGCTTGGCACACCCTCCTCATTCCTGAAGAAGGGCTTATGCCCGAAACGTCGATTCTCCTGCTCCTTGGATGCTGCTTGACCTGCTATGCTTTTCCAGCAACACATTTTTCAGCTCTGATCTCCAGCATCTGTAGTCCTCACTTTCTCCTAAGAGAATAGGGCCCCTCAAAGATCAGCAAGGCGGCCTTTGTGTGGAGCCACAGAAAATGGGGAAGATGCAAAATATTCATTTAGTATCAGTATTTACTGTGGAAAAGGAAATGGAAGATACAGACTGTAAGGAAACAGATGGGGACATCTGGCAAAATGTCCAGATTACAGAGGAGGAAGTGCTGGATGTCTTGAAACGGTTAAAGGTAGATAAATCCCCAGGACCTAATCAGGTGTACCCGAGAACTCTGTGGGAAGCTAGAGAAGTGATTACTGGGCCTCTTGCTGAGATATTTGTATCATCGATAGTCACAGGTGACGTGCCGGAAGACTAGAGGTTGGCAAATGTGGTGCCTCTGTTTAAGAAGGGCAGTAAAGACAAGCCAGGGAACTATAGACCAGTGAGCCTGACCTCAGTGATGGGCAAGTTGTTGGAGGGAATCCTGAGGGACAGGATGTACATGTATTTGGAAAGGCAAGGATTGATTCAGGATGGTCAACATGACTTTGTGTGTGGGAAATCATGTCTCACAAACTTGATTTGAGTTTTTTGAAAAATTAACAAAGAAGAATGATGAGGGCAGTGCAGTAGATGTGATCTATATGGACTTCAGTAAGGCGTTCGACAAGGTTCCCCATGAGAGACTGATTAGCAAGGTTAGATCTCATGGAATACAGGGAGAACTAGCCATTTGGATACAGAACTGGCTTAAAGGTAAAAGACAGAGGGTGGTGGTGGAGAGTAATTTTTCAGACTGGAGGCCTGTGACCAGTGGAGTGCCACAAGGATCGGTGCTGGGTCCTCTACTTTTTGTCATTTACATAAATGATTTGGATGCGAGCATAAGAGGTACAGTAAATAAGTTTGCAGATGACACCAAAATTGGAGGTGTATTGGACAGCAAAGAGGGTTACCTCATATTATAACAGGATCTGGACCAGGTGGGCTAATGGGCTGAGAAGTGGCAGATGGAGTTTAATTCAGATAAATGTGAGGTGCTGCTTTTTGGGAAAGCAAATCTTAGCAGGACTTATACACTTAATGGTAAGGTCCTAGGGAGTGTTGCTGCACAAAGAGACCTTGGAGTGCAGGTTTATAGCTCCTTGAAAGTGGAGTCGCAGGTAGATAGGATAGTGAAAGCAGCGTTTGGTATGCTTTCCTTTATTGGTCAGAGTATTGAGTACAGGAGTTGGGAGGTCATGTTGTGGCTGTACGGGACATTGGTTAGGCCACTGTTGGAATATTGCATGCAATTCTGGTCTCCTTCCTATCGGAAAGATGTTGTGAAACTTGAAAGATTTACAAGGATGTTGCCAAGGTGTAGGATTTGAGCTACTGGGAGTGGCTGAACAGACTGGGGCTGTTTTCCCTGGAGTGTCGGAGGCTGAGGGGTGACCTTATAGAGGCTTACAAAATTATGAGGGGCATGGATAGGGTAAATAGACAGAGTCGTTTCCCTGGAATCGGAGAGTCCAGAACTAGAGGGCATAGGTTTAGGGTGAGAGGGGAAAGATTTTTATAAAAGAGACCTAAGGGGCAACTTTTTCACGCAGAGGGTGATAAGTGTATGGAATGAGCTGCCAGAGGATGAGGAGGCGGCTAGTACAATTGCAACATTTAAGAGGCATTGGATGGGTATATGAATAGGAAGGGTTTGGAGGGATATGGGCCGGGTGCTGGCAGGTGGGACTAGATTGGGTTGGGATATCTGGTCGCCGTGGACAGGTTGGACCAAAGGGTCTGTTTCCATGCTGTACATCTCTATTGGCTCTATGAGTCCATAAATAAAAGTAATCTGATGAATAATAATTATGGTAAGATTAATTACTTAGTGATGCTGGTTTTAACTCCATTACTGGTGCTTTATTTGCATTTCACTGGACCCAAATCATGCCTTACAAACATTATCTGCATAGATATTGGTTCCATAAGCTTTGACCCAAAAAAGCTTAAATCTTATATGAGAATATGGTGAACAAACAAAATCAAAGTAGTTCTACCACCTGCCCATGATGAAAAACAATGCACAGAGATGCAAGGCCTGACAAGATTCGTGGTCAATTCCCAGCCTGCATCAAGTTACATTAGATGCAGTGTGGAAACAGGCCCTTCGGCCCAACTAGTCCACACCGACCCTCCGAAGAGCAACCCACCCAGATCCGTTCCCCTACTCCTAACACTGCGGGCCATTTAGCATGGCCAATTCACCTAACCTGCACATTTTTGGACTGTGGGAGGAACCGGAGCACCCAGAGAAAACCCACACAGAAACGGGGAGAATGTGCAAACTCCACACAGACAGTTGCCTGAGGCGGGAATTGAACCCGGGCCTCTGGCGCTGTGAGGTAGCATTTTCCATGGCCAATTCACCTGACCTGCACATCTTTGGACTCGCAGATCTAAAACTGAGGAAACTTAGTCGCCTAAATGGGTCCCTAACAACATTCAAAGGGAAAATGGTATTTATTCCACCACAAACAGTTGAACACAAATATACAAAATCAGAGAAGCATACCATTCGACCCCTCAAGCCTGTACCGACATTCAATAAGATCATGATTGATCTGATCATTCCATATCCCTGCCTACCCCAGTATCCTACTGCATCCCCACGCACCCCCAGCTTATCAAGAACCTATCCATCATTGATGGATAGTGAGTTCCAAACACAGTTGGTTCTGATATAGTAGTTCCATTCTCGTGCAATCTTATGTTAAGAAAACCGCACAATAGCCACGCCTTTTAAACTAATAGGGCTGGAATCACATTGTAACCAATACAGATAAGGAAAGTTTGCATTCTACAAATAATGGTCTAAATTCTCCAATCACTTTAAAGCCAATTCGCATTGAGGGAACATGCACTATAGCAGAACCGACTTTACTCGCAACCCTGAGAAAAAAGGGTTGTTTAAATGGATGATCCCTTTGTTTTTAAATAGTCAACCTAGTTCTAGATTTTCCAACAAAAGGAAATATTCTTTCCACATACACCTGTCAAAACCACAAGATCTTACACGTTTCAATCGACTCACTTATGGTTTTAAACTCCAGTAGATACAAACCTAATCTATGCAATCCTTCTTCATAAGGCAACTCACCCATTCCAGATACTGATCTAATAAATCTTCCTCCAACTACTTCCAATGCATTTAAAATCTTTCCACAAGACCATACGAAATAGGAACAGGAGTAGGGCATCCTTGAGCCTGCTCTGCCATTCAGCAGGATGATGGCTGATCAAACATTCTATTTTCCTGTGTTTTCTCTGTAACCCTGGTTTCACCTAATGATCAAAACTTTATTTATCTCAGCCTTAAATATACACATGACAGCTTTCCCTATCAAAGAGTTCCAAAGATTCTTAACTATCAGAAGAAATTCCTCACCTGTTTTAAATTGGCACCCTTTTTATCCAGAGGCTGTGTAGTCTGGTCCGAGACTCTCCCATGAGGGGAAACGTCCTCTCAATATTTACCCTATCAAACCCCTTCAGAATCTTATATGTTTCAATGAGATTACTCACTAGAGTTTAGAGGAATGAGAGGCAATGTCCCAATCTGTTCAGCTTTTGCTCATAAGACAATCCCTCTATACCAGGGGACCAAAACTGTTCACAGTAGGTGAACCAGTGTTCGAATCCCACCATGGCAGATGGTAAAATTTGAATTCAATAGAAATCTGGAATTGATGTGGTCTAATGACAACTATGAAACTATTGTTGCTTGTCAGAAAAACCTATCTGGATCAATAATGTCCTTTAGGGAAGGAAACTCGCGTCCACATTAGTTCTGGAGTAGGTGACCCCGGACTCTCTCTCTCACTCTGAGTACTAGATGCTAGTTAACTTGACAGTAAAAAGACTCTCTCATCCTAAATGCTGGAATTCAAATCACAGTCAAAAGAAATCAAAACTACAGAATCTCAAAGAACCTACAGAATTAAAAGATAGTGAAACTGACTGTTTAATCACTGACATCACCACCAGTCAACTCCACTGGAATGGCTGCAACATTGCTCTTCACAAACAATTTAAAGACTGACCAAAATAAACATGTTTTTAAAACTTCTTTCTTTTGAGGCTTAATTATTATTTCTATTCAATGTGCTGTGTTGGTATTGTTTCTGCAGTTAATAAACTTTTTTTTATTAATTTCTGAAAGTCTGGTTAAACTGGCTCCTCAAATCAAAATGTCATGTGATCTGGGAGCAGAGTATTCACAACAGCAGAGGTTCTTTCTAAATTAAGCTTAATGCAATCAATCAAAAGGATGGGTGAATAATGATGGGGAGCTAGTTCATGCTTCCTTTCCCCAGACCTTCACTTTGGGGTATTCTGTATGGAGCTATAACTAACTGAGAAACCTTGCGCAAAGTCTGATCGCAACATTGGTGCAGCTTTATTAATCAGTAATCTTGTAGTAAAGGGTCCTTTGGGGAAAAAAAAGTGATCGATTAAAAATGAATTATGTATCAAGTTTGTGTGTAACATTCAAGAATGCAAAACACGACTTAAACTTAACTAGTAGGTATAGGTACGAGGGGGAGCTAGTTAAGGTTAATTTTTTAAATACACTCAAAAACATAGCGACAGCTAAACAACGGGAGTATTCAAAATGATTCAAAATATTTAATATGAAATAAGTTCAATTTAAAAAGGTTTCAGCAAAAATGTTCATCTGTGGCTTACGAAGATTGTTAAGGATAAGAGTCTTGCAAGACCTCAAAGAAAACTTGAAAATTGGAAGTTTTAGAAACCAGCAAGCACTGATTAAAAAGAAATAGAGAGTCATCTAGCCAGGAGCATAAAAATGAATTGAAATATTTTTAACAAGTATATAAAAAGTAGCTAATACAAACATGATCCTTTACAGGTGGAAACAGAAAACAAATGGCAGAAATATTGAACAAACAAATTCTTTGCTGTAGGAAACATAAATAGGTGGTCAAACACTGCTGTTCACATGATCTCCTTTTGAAAATTCACTTCTCCATACAGATCATACACTACATGTCTTGTCCTCCCTTATTCACACCTCCTGGAGGAGATTGGAGTATATAGTGCAGTCGGTCACATTTTCAGTTTGCAAAAATTATGTGTTTTTTGAAGTAATACGTACAAATTGTGGTACTTTGTAGCACCGAAAATAGAGGGCAACTGAAGGAATGATAAGATTGAGGAATTTTAAAAGTCACAGTATCAAACTAGAAAACATACTGATGAAACGTGAACAACCAAAAGCCACTAAATCTCACAACCTGATGGCATGTGGCTCAGTCGTTAGCACTGCTGTCTCACAACGCCAGGAACCCGAGTTCAATTCCAGTCTTGGCAACTGTTTGCAGATTCACCTTGTGTCTGCGTGGGTTTCTTCCGGGTGCTCCGGTTTCCTCCCACAATCCAACGATGTGCAGGTTAGGTGAACTGGCCGTGCTAAATTGCCCATAGTGTGCAGGGATGTGTAGGTTAGATGCACTAGTCAGGAGTAAATGTAGAATAATATGGTAGGGGAATGGGTCTGGGTGGGTTCTCTTTGGAGGGTCGGTGTGGACTTGAGCAGTAGGGCCTGCTTCCACACTGTAGGGATTCTAATCTATTCTAATCTATTCTAATCTACATTCTTGGATTCTAAGAGATTGCTGTTGACAGTGGATCCACTGGTTATAATTTTCCAAATTCCCTCAGTTTGAGAGTGGTGATCAGATTTAAAATTAGCAAACTAAATTCCATTATTCAAGAAAAGAAGAAGTGAGAAAATGGTAACCTGCCATTTGGTTAGATTGACAATCATCAGGAAAGTGTTGGAATCTATAAAGGAAGTTTAACAATAGAAAATCATAGTTTATAAAAGGAGCTTGCTTTTGATAATTTACAGTTTGAGGAAATGAGTGCAGTGGAGAAGGAGAAACATGAATAGAATATATCTGAATTTCTGAAAGGCCTCCAAAAGGTGCTACACATGATGTTAACATATTATTCATGAATCCTTATTTTGTATATTTACATTGCTGGAGAATAATTAATGGATAGGAAACAGACAGCAGTGATAAACAGGGATTTTCTAGTTGGCAGATTGTAACTCAGCATCACAGGGTCTGTGCTGAGCAATTTATAATTTGAATTAATAACTCAAACAAAGAGGCTGAGAAAAACGTATCCAAGTTTGATAATGATGCAAGTTTAGGTGAGAATTTAAGCTATGAGATATAGAGAAGTTAAATGAGTGAACAAAGGTAGCAGATGGCATGTGTTGTACTTTTGAATATTCAACGTTGGGATAGATAGAATTTTGTTTTGTCAGAAAATCAAGGGATATGGGGAACAATTAGGAAAGTGGAAGATCACCCAAGTTCTATTCGAACGCAGAAGAGATTTGGGACCTGATTTGTTCTCTTTTTATGATGTCCAAGATATGAATTGTCATTTTGAAGTGTGCCATACCCCTGTTAAACAAAACTGCTCATTGTGTCAAGCAAAGTTGTGAGTCGGTGCCAGAAATAGGCACATCAAAGCCTGTCTAATGCAAAGAGGCTACATAATAAATGACATGGTGACAGAATGAAGATAGCACAGAGCACTTTCACTGAAGATCAAGCAAATACGGTCACACCAAGATTCAATGATAGTATTTGATGGCAGGAACTAGGTTTTAGTACATGAATAAAGAGGGGACAAAACAATTTCTTATAAATTGGAATCAAAATCAGGACATGAGTACCAGATCAGGATCAATTTGAGTTTATGTTGCACTAGCTGATCTTAGCTAGGCCATTTTGGATTGCATAATTTGCCTCATTTTGAAGAGAATGAGGTAAATTGGAGTTCACTGCTAAGGATACTGAAAGTGGATCAAGTTTGTTGGGGGTTGCAATACCCACCACGGGAAAATAGTATGCCTATTGCTCATTCACTGAGCTCACACAAAGATGGTGGTTTGGATGAAATAATATTGAAAGCTGCCAATTTCCATGGTATCAGAGTGTGAACTATTTCAAAATGGGGGTGGGCAAGAGGAGAGAAGAGAAACAGATAAAATTGGTTGAAAAGAAACAAGGATTGAGATCCAGTTAGAGGCAATCACTCCAGTATGGACAGGCCTGCACACTTTTTAAATCTATTTGTTTTCACAATGAGATCATTGAATATCTCCTGGGAAACTTGCTCAATTCCAAGCACAGACAGACTTATGCCAAGAAGTCTCAGTGTATCAGCACATTACTCCCACAGGCAAATGTGATAAAAAAATGCCACAAGTTCAATGTAGATATATAAATTCTTGAAAACTGAACAAGTCACATTGAATAGCCACAGTCAAAAAGTCACTGCGACAGCCAAAGTTTCTAATTACTGTAGAGTTACTTCAGCTAAAAGCTAACAAAGCCAATAATAGTTACAGTAGCAGTTCTGCTTTTAGAAGGATTTTCAGTTTGGTCTGTGAAAATCTTGGTCAATTTTATAAAAATACATGGATTCTTTGTATGATGCAATTTTCACATCTGTCCTTGAATGTTATCTCTGAAAGGAGTGAAATAAACTTGTTTGTGTACATTGTGGGGCAAGGGTGTTGTCACACTCTCATGAACAGGGGTTTTATGCGCTTCTTGCATTGTGTAGCAAATGTTGTGTACAGCAGCTCAGAATATTATCTAATCACATGTAAATCATTTACTAGCTTTTTCCAATTTTAAAAAGGTTGGACATCCTCAGATGACAAAATATTAAACTGTCTTAGGTCTTCTAAGTGAATACAAGTCTGGTATAGAATGTCAAAATTCATTTTAATTAGAATTATGAAATCTAATGTTTCAAACAGATAAATCAATTGTTGGTTAAATAACAGCTAGTTTGAGTTTTGAATTAAAATTAAGTTGTAACCAAGATAGTAAGCCAATAGGCAATTGTAACATAATACAAAAATAAAATATTGTCGGTGCTAGAAATATGAAACAAAAACAGAAAATGCAGAAAGTAAATATTCGGTTAGGTAGCATCTGTGAAAACAGAAGACAGGTAAATGAGATTTCATTACAACTAGAAGAAGTTAAAGATATACTAGATTTTAAGTACAGAGGCAGGGAAGAGGCACAATTGGAGGTACAGGTGGGAGAACGAAATAGAAGGTCTGAGAGAGTGGAAGGCTGGAGACATTAAAGGACAGAGGCACTGTTTTAAGGGAAAAGGAGATAGCAATGGGACAAGTTCAAAGAATGGTCTATAGCATTGGGAAAAAGGAATTTCAGAATCATTAACATTGCAATCAGCTTCCCCAGTTACATCTTTTATTGAGAACTCCTACTCATTTGTTCATTCCTGGTCTGTCTGGCGAGATTGTCTCAACAAGAAAATTCGTATTCAGGAAAGATTCTAGAGCAAAGTACACACCTAGAAACAGAAACAAATCTGCAAGCTCAGCAAGCAAACTTACAACCTGAACGGAAACACACATTCCTGAACTTCGAAAACCACTTGTTCGTTGTAAAGGGGCCTCAAGAAACATTGTGTGGAGAATTAAATCACATTAACCTCGAACTCGGCCTTCTTGGCTTCAAAAAAAAAAGGAGGCAATGAGCTTTAAACATCTGTTAAACATTTGATGGAAACATTGTCTAAAAAATGTTGATCTAATAATTTTGCAAAACCCAAGTGAAGATTTGATATGTCTACTTCAATAAAAACTTGGTGACCTAGTTGTATGCTCTCTTCAGTACAAAAGCATGTAAGTTCAAGATCCATTCAGGCAATGCTGAATTTGTAATCCACAAAGTGACTGATTGGGACAGCTGCATTTTGGTGGTGAATTTTGGTCATACAAAAGTTTAACCTAATATTTCATCAGGCTGTTCAAATTGACAAGGTGGTCAAAAAGACATTTAGCAATCTTGCCTTCATTACTCACTCCTTTGAGTATAGGAATTGGGAAAGCATGTTGAGGTTGTCCAGGAAATTGGTGAGGCACCATGTCCAGTTCTGGTTGCCCAGCTATGGGAAGGATGTAGTTAAGTTAGAGTGGGTTCAGAAGAGATTTATCAACATATTGCCAGGTATGAACAGTTTGAGTTATAAAGAAAAGTTAGGCTGGGACTTTTTCACTGGCGTGTAGGAGGTTGAAGTGGCCTTATAGAGGTTTATAAAAGCATGAGGGATATAGTTAGGGTTAATGGTAGGTGTCTTTTCCCTAGGATGGGTGATTTCAAGACGAAGGGACATATTTCTAAGGTGAGAGGGGAAGATTTGAAAAAAAGATATGAAGGGCAAATGTTTTACACAGAAGGTGGTTCGCATGTGGACTGAACTCAGAAAATAACAGGCATAGTATTTGCAGTGTAAATTTCTCAAAGTCCTAAGCTTCTCAAAACAGATTCAATGTCCAGAATCTAATTCATCCAAAGATTGGAACCATTTTAACAAGTGTCTCTTAATAGATAACCTCATCTAGTCACTTTCTCAATGTGTTTCATTTCCTTCTCTCTATACAAACCCATCTAATAGCCTCAACACTGCCTATGCTGTCTATTGCAGGAAAATAAGTTTCCTTCTTTCAATTTAATTTTCAGTTGAATTCCTGATACTTGAAGGGTGCCTTCAATGAAAGACTCTTTTCATTCACAGTCAATCTTTAAACTGCCACAAAAACTCTGAGGTTTTAAACAGCCAACTGCTAATTTGAATAGTTGGAATCATTAATACTGTCCAAGGGATTCCACCTGGAACCAGAAATACTATTTTTGAGAATGCTGTAGGTTTATATAGCAGTACAGACAGATGGTGCTTTCAGAGATGAGCACTACGATTAACTCATTTGTATATTTTAAGTGCATTTAATAACAGCAACAGTTTTCACCCCCAACTAGTTCTCCTATGTTCTGCAGATGTGAAGAACTTTTTCACTATTACAGAACTTATGGTTTTGACATATATACCGTCATTAATAAAGATAATACTTCTAGGAAAACAGATAAAATACAGATCTTTCTGTTAACACAAGATGCAGCAGTGCTTTTGTACTGTGACTGGTGTGTGTTGGGATATGCAGCTGACAGCATTATCAGTATAGCTAAGGTTGGCTGTGGGAGAATCCTTTTTTAAAACTCTTTCTGAATCCAGTAAGTTATCTCTGGGATCATGATTAGATATGCAAAATAAATGCATCATCACCATCAATCACTCTCTATGCACAAACTAAATGGAAACCAACATGTATACTCTGCATATGGGGACTCATCACCCTTGCAGTTTAATAAATTGTAAACGGCATAGATAAAAATCTAGGTATAGACAAAATAAAACTATTAAGTTTAAGATCAGTCTTACAAAGATATTACAACTTTTTAACCTATCATCAGCACTACTTTGACAGCATTTTACAAAAGCAATCCTGATTTTATCTTTGCAACATACTTGATACAGTGCAGAAGACTAAAGGATAGGAAGGGCGTACCCATCTTAATGTGAGTAAAGGGTATACCAGTTAAATATCATATATAAAACAAAAGACTGGATTCTTTGCTGGCCATTCTACTCTCTCTACAGCTGGCACACTATGTCCCTGGAACCTTACCCAACTCTGAGTGTGTACTGCTGAAAAAGCACAGCAGGTCAGGCTGTGAGGAGGAGAATAGATGTTTCGGGCATAAGCCCTTCATCAGTCAAAGCTCAGACAGTAGTTTTAGAGTCTTAGAGTCACAGAGATGTACAGTGAGGAACAGACCCTTCGGTCCAACCCATCCATGCCGATCAGATATCCCAAACCAATGTAGTCCCACCTGCCAGCACCCAGCCATATCCCTCTAAACCCTTCCTATTCATATACCCATTCCTTTAAATGTTGCAATTGTACCAGCTTCCCCTACTTCCTCTGGCAGCTCATTCCATAAACGTACCATCCTCTGCATGAAAAAGTTGTCCCTTAGGTCGCTTTTATATCTTTCCCCTCTCACCTTAAACATGTTCCTTCTAGTTCTGGAGTCCCCACTTTGTCTATTTATCCTATCCATACCCCTCATAAAAACCTCTATAAGGTCACCCCTCAGCCTCCAACGCTCCAGGGAAAACAGCCCTAGCCTGTTCAGCCTCTCCCTACAGCTCAAATCCTCCAACCCTGGCAACATCCTTGTAAATCTTTTCCGAACCCTTTCAAGTTTCACAACATCTTTCCCGATAGGAAGGAGACCAGAATTGCACGCAATATTCCAACAGTGGTCTAACCAATGCCTTGTACAGCCGCAACATGACCTCCCAACTCCTGTACTCAATACTCTGACCAATAAAGGAAAGCATACCAAACGCCTTCTTCACTATCCTATGTACCTGCTTTCAAGGAGCTATGAACCTGCACTCCAAGGTCTCTTTGTTCAGTAACACACCCTCGGACCTTACCACGAAGTGTATAAGTTCTGCTAAGATTTGCTTTCCCAAAATGCGGCACCTCGCATTTATGTGAATCAAACTCTATCTGCCACTTCTCAAACCATTGGCCCATCAGAGCAAAATCCTGTTGTAATCTGAGGTAACCTTCTACCTCCTTCTGGAGGGAGAGAGAACCATCGCCCAAGTGCACAGAGACATGAGTTCTCAGTATTCTCTTGAACAGCAGATCCTTAGTGAATTATATAGTCACTTACAGAGAGCAACATAAGGATAAGGCAACATTCATATTGAGCGTTACAATCAGAAAGTGCCAATAGTAGAGATTAAGTCATTTGGTGTTATACAATGAATGTTCTTAACCTTAACTGGCTTCACATAATGAATGCTTTTCACCTTGTTTAACTGTCTTAATAATAATGAATGCTTCATCTTGTTAACTGGTTCGAATAAATGAATACTTTTTCACCTTGTTAACCTACTACCCTTGCCTCCAGCACCTCATTGTTTACTGGAAGTTCTTATCTGATTCAAGTCACGCTAGCTGAGCCTTTTGCCAAGCAACCTTAAACTTAACTCTTTCCCTACCTGCTCATACCATATCCACTTTCTCATCAGCACTACACTTTCAACTCTGATGTTCAAAATCTGCAATACTCACTTTCTCCCACCTTATTCAACTTGCCTGCTGTGAGTCACCTAAAATTTGGAACTAACAATTTTACTTAAAAAGAGTCAACATGCATTTTTGCTCTGGGAAACACATGATAGAAGGCAAAATCTTATATTTACTTAGAACCTCCCACATCCTGAGAATGCACAAGGCTATCACTTTGAATTGTAAAAATTTTGTAGGCAAGTGCAGTAATCAATTTACACACTGCTGGATTCCATAAACTGCTGAGAGATAATGTGATAGAAATTTGTAAAATCCAAGTATCAAGTTGTTACTAAAACTGGACAGTGTGTTCTAGACAAGGCTTGACTATGGTCTTGCACCAGGACCCACATCGTGATGTTTTATAATGAACTGCTCTTGACATGTGCCATTGTTCTCAATGCCTTATAGGCAAAATGTGGGAGAAAGTATTTTGATTGCATAAATGAACCAAAATGGGCTGAACAACCAACACCATTTTATCTGGTCTTGGGAAAATCATATTTGCTTAGACAATTTGCATTTGTACACTGCATTTCACAATCCTGGTGTCACAAAGTGCTCAAAGTTAATTAAGCACTTTTGCACAATAGTCAGTTATATTGAGCAGAATGTTTAAAGCAGGAAAAGGTTGGACTAACATGAAGGATGGGGTGGGTGAGTCCAGAACTAGAGGGCATAGGTTTAGGGTGAGACGGGAAAGATATAAAAGAGACACAAGGGGCAATTTTTTCACGCAGGTGAATCTGTGTGCAGAGGATGCAATAGATGATGTGTGTGGAGGTGCAGGTGAATCTTCACCTGCACCTCCACACACATCATCTATTGCATCCTCTGCACCCGAAATTTGTAAAATCCAAGTATCTGGATGTGGCCTCCTCTATATTGGGGAGACAGGCCGGCTACTTGCGGAGCGTTTCAGAGAACACCTCTGGGACACCCGGACCAACCAACCCAACCACCCTGTGGCTCAACATTTCAATTCCCCCTCCCACTCCACCAAGGATATGCAGGTCTTTGGACTCCTCCATCGCCAGACCACAACAAAACGACGGTTGGAGGAAGAGCGCCTCATCTTCCGCCTAGGAACCCTCCAACCACAAGGGATGAACTCGGATTTCACCAGTTTCCTCATTTCCCCTCCCCCCACCTTGTCTCAGTCTAATCCATCGAATTCAGCACCGCCTTCCTAACCTGCAATCTTCTTCCCGACCTCTCCGCCCCCACCCCAGTCTGACGTATCACCCTCACCTTGACCTCTTTCCACCTATCACATTTCCGACGCCCCTCCCCCAAGTCCCTCCTCCCTACCTTTTATCTTATCCTGCTGAACAAACTTTCCTCATTCCTGAAGAAGGGCTTATGCCCGAAACGTCGATTCTCCTGTTCCCTGGATGCTGCCTGACCTGCTGCGCTCTTCCAGCAACACATTACTGTGCTGAGTCAACTAACAACAGTGACCATGATTCAAATAATTTAACAGTCTTGTACAAAGTTAATCCTCTGCTGCAGTTAGCTGCCTCGACATGACACAACACGATTTGCTTCATGAAACAGGCATCACCAATGATGCAAAGAGAAAGCAATCAAAACATTGTATTGATTTTGCAAAGTTACTGGGTTATTCATGATCATAGTCATCAACAGAGACAAAAGAAAATTTAGGTGGAGCCAATCCAACCAAGAAAAAAAAAGTGAATATTTTGGGTGGCCATAAATCTCCAGGGTTTAACAGCTGTTTGCTGTTGCATGACGTCTCGAGAAAAATGTGCTGCGTAGTCAAGTTTTTTTCTCTTTCCATTCAAGACCAGCACAGCTACACATTAACAAACCCAAAGAAACAGCTGCAACTCTCTGTCCTACCCAATGTCACATTACAATTAGCTGTAGCACATTATGACTTTACCTGCAGTAAATTATTCAAAGCTGCATTGTAAAAAAGCAAAAAAAAAGTACTCCAAATCAATTCCCAAATATGCTTTAGGTTTAGATTAGATTATTTAGTGTGGAAACAGGCCTTTCGGCCCAACAAGTCCACACCGACCCGCCGAAGCGTACCTACCCAGACCCATTCCCCTACATATACCCCTTCACCTAACACTACGGGCAATTTAGCATGGCCAATTCACCTGACCTGCACATCTTTGGACTGTGGGAGGAAACCGGAGCACCCGGAGGAAACCCACGAAGACACGGGGAGAATGTGCAAACTCCACACAGAGAGTCGCCTGAGGCGGGAATTGAACCTGGGTCTCTGGCACTGTGAGGCAGCAGTGCTAACCACTGTGCCACCATGCCGCCCATCTCCTAAATGACTAAAACTAGCAAAAACAGATCAGCAACTTAAAGAACCACAAATAGAAAAAGGAAGATGCGGAGAGCTGACTCAATGAGAACCTCATCTTGGCCAGTTCCTAGGTAGCAGTTTGGTATTTCCATATGCTGTCAATCAACTTTGAAGCTTTGTTTGCTGTTCAGCATGTTTAGATCATACTTACCAAATGTGATACTACATGAATTTACCTCAAAAGCTTGTTCTTCCAAACAACTAGCTAAGCACACAAAATCCCAAAACATTTAGAACATCAATTTCAGCTTTATGTTGTTCATAAATAAAATGTACCCCCTCTCTCCCTAGGTTGATCTCTCCCTACATTTGTCAGAATAGTCCTTCGCTGATTTTATTTTTGACTGGTGTGCCTGATTTCACTCTTCTGTACTCAACAGAAAATGCTGTCTATTTATATTCTCCAAAAGCAGTGTTGTGTGTCAAGTCTGACAGTTACTAATTTCATGTAACATCCTTCTTCATTATCAATTGTTACCTCAAATACAGCAGATGTGGAAATTCTATCACTGAAGTTGCCTCATAAGCTTTGGCATCATGTTCTTTTTGGTCATTCATGTCTTTTTTTTTAATCAATTCCAATTCTGTCTAATACTTAATCCCTGCTCAATACTGAGACTCCTCCTACAGCCTTCTAAGACTTCCAAATTGTGATAGTTGTAATTCAGTCACAATCGTTTTTTTTCCTTACAATCCAGAGAATACATAATAATTAAGCAGTCATCATTTAATCAACAATTCCAGATTTACATTATCATTTACTTGCACCCCCCCCCCCCAAATGACAGTGCTCACAACATAATGCAGGTGCCAATTTGATATATTTTTTCACTTGAAATTTATAGTAGCTTTCAATCTATGCCTTTCACTGCCTGTACAGTATCACTGCAGAAATTCTGGATGTAACTGAAAAATATTACAACGAAACTGAAGATGTTTTGTGCAATGAAACAAAACTTATTTAGAAAAATAGTTTGATACAGTCATAGCTTTAACACTCATTCCCACGTTGATGAATGGGCAGCATTTTACAGAGTTTGCAGACCTACTCTTAACAACAGTATCACATCTTTACTAATGCACTTGGGCCTATTATATTGCAAGCAAAAACAATTCAAGAAAAATGCTTCTGCTTCAGTTAAAAAAAATAATTGCATAGCATCCCTTGAGAAAAGGCTATAATGTAAAGGGACTTGCAGAGTCACATTGCACTTTGCTCAAAAACTGCATACATTCATGTAGAACTCTGAGCTCAAAAACTGCATGAATTTATGTAAAACTCTGTAATCTCACTTTTTAGATTAGAATCAATCTAAACATCAGGTCATAGACAGAGAACACAGGGGCTAACACCTTCAATATATTGTCTAGCTATCACCATTGTTAACAGCTAACCCGAGAATGCAACTTAAAGAAAAGGTTTTGTGATTTACACATGAAAGAAGTGAAACTATCACTGTATTCTAACAGATGAAAGGCTTAACAGACAATCAATTTTTCAATGTATAATTTCAGTTACATCACACTGCAAATTTTTGCTATAAATTCTGTGTTACGATCGAGCCCTCCACTATCACCTGATGAAGGAGCGTCGCTCCGAAAGCTAGTGTGCTTCCAATTAAACCTGTTGGACTATAACCTGGTGTTGTGTGATTTTTAATAATGTAAAGGGATTTTTTTAAAATTCTGAACTCAGGCAATTTGCTGTAATATTTTCTGCTAACTGAAATGCTGTAGTGTCAGGCCACACCTGGTCTACAGTTGGATTCATGTCTGGTCATCTTATATCTAAGGGGATTACAGAAATCATGACAGAAATAGAAACCATTCCAATTTGTATATTGGAGGGGGAATCTCAAAAAATGTGATGAATTAAATTTAACAAAGTTCAATTTATTTTACTGATGGAGGAGCTACTTTGTGAAGGTTTAAAAGGAATCCTAAACATTAAAACATTGAACAGCAGAGATAGGGCACATTTAGAAAAATTCAAAGTATATTAGCCCAGTTGAATCAAAGTAAAAATATAGAAGTGAAAAATCAATTTTAGATGTTAAAATGAATTATCTCACTCAATAATTTGAGGAATAATCAGTCAGGAAACAGAAAATATTAGGTATTAGGCTCAAATTGCAATTATTGTCATTTTTGTTCAAAGCTGCTTTCCTAGCCCTGGCTAGTTATTATGAATGCACTGAATGGCAAAACAGGCTTGAGGAGCAGAATGGCCTATATCTGCTCTTAATTCTTGCATGAAAAATCAACATTAAAAAAAATTAATATGAAATATTTAAAGTAAAGGTTTCAATCTTCTCAACCCTCGACCATAGACTTAATAAATTTATATGGCTTTATCCTGGGAGCAAGTTTCAGAAGTGCTACGTTATTTTGTTGAATCCATTTCAATGAGAACACAGATTTATTATGAATTACTTTTTAAAAATATATTCTATATATCCTACAGCCTGACTAGCCATCTACGACACTTAAATAACAACTGCTTTGGGTAATTAGTGACAAAATATAATGTCACATGCTGGGAACCTAGAACGTTTTAAAAGATGAGACTTTCATCTGGCACAGTGGTATTTAACACTAAAGGTAATGGTGTGGAGATGATATTGCTGACAACATTTGGGCAAATAAGAATGGAACCAGATGACAGCAGTCCTACCCAGCTAGAGAGAGAAAGATATAATGTTTGATTATGTCAAAGTTTACAAACAGGTCAAAAATGATAGGGTGGGAGAGTTTATTTTTGTTACTAATATGCACCATGGTGACTTGTGGTTTGGAAAGAGCTATTTCGGCTTTTTGACTTGTTGAAATTTTGATCTGGCAGAGTTCAAAAACGGTATTCCGGGAAAGACAGGCTGTGATTTAGGAAGCAACAACATACTCAAGAAACTGAGAAGAAAGGACTTGGGAAATGGGCCTGCAGTTTGTAAACTAACGTTAAAGGGTCAGTAATCTGAGGTAATAATGCGCAGGTCTGACTCTAAATATCAGAAAGTTATAATGAACTCTCTAAACCTGTCGCTGCGTGGAATGACTTTTGAAGGGATTCATGTGAACAGTACGGCTCCAGGCCGGACACTGGGTGTTGGAGTATTTAAAGGGTTTAACGTTATCTCTGCCAAAGCCAGAGAAACGGTATGTATGGGTTATTTAAAACCATAACCATCCACAGAGGTGCCCCTGAGTGCAGTGTATTTAAAGGGGAGGGAATCACACCCTCCAACTTTTAATAAAGTTCGCAGCTGTCACTCACCGGGACCTGCGAGACCACCTTGTTTTCCGATGCTTTGCTCAGGATGCTGCTGAAGTCCATTTCTCCGGGGCCTATCCGGCAGCGGCTCCAGATTCAGGCACCATTCACCACGCAACGTCGTCACTACCGGAAAACCGAGCATCACTTCCGGCCACGGAGAGCACACGTGACCGACTATGATGTCACCCAATTCGCAACCGGCCGAAAAAAGACACGGGATGGAACGAGATACAATCCTGCTCACACCCAGAGTCTATTGCAGAGACACCCTAGAGCTAACATTCAGTGCACGCACATAGTAGAGACACCCCAGACCCAACACCGAGCCTAAACACATTGCAGAGACAACCCAGACCCAACACCGAGCCTAAACACATTTTTGACGTACCCCAGACTCAACATCGAGTCTAAACACATTGCAGAGACACCCCAGACCCAACACCAAGTCTAAATACATTGTAGAGGTACCCCAGACCCAACACCGAGTCTAAACACATTGCAGAGACACCCCAGACCCAACACCAAGTCTAAATACATTGTAGAGGTACCCCAGATCCAACGCCGAGTCTAAACACATTGCAGAGACACCCCAGACCCAACACCGAGTCTAAACACATTGTAGAGACACCCCAGACCCAACACCGAGTCTAAACACATTGTAGAGACACCCCAGACCCAACACCGAGTCTAAACACATTGTAGAGACACCCCAGACCCAACACCGAGTCTAAACACATTGCAGAGACACCCCAGACCCAACACCGAGTCTAAACACATTGTAGAGACACCCCAGACCCAACACCGAGTCTAAACATATTGCAGAGACACCCCAGACCCAACACCGAGTCTAAACACATTGTAGTGGTACCCCAGACCCAACACCGAGTCTAAACACATTGCAGAGACACTCCAGACCCAACACCGAGTCTAAACACATTGCAGAGACACCCCAGACCCAACACCCTGTGCACACACATTGCAAAAATACCCCAGACCAAAACCCAGAGCACACACATTGCAGAGATATCCCAGACCAAAATCCGGAGCACATACATTGCAGTGATACCCCAGAGGAGAAAGTGACGACTGCAGATGCTGGAGATCAGAGCTGAAAATGTGTTGCTGGAAAAGCGCAGCAGGTCAGGCAGCATCCAAGGAGCAGGAGAATCGACGTTTCGAGCATGAGCCTGGGGTTCCTGAAGAAGGGCTCATGCCCGAAATGTCGATTCTCCTGCTCTTTGGACGCTGCCTGACCTGCAGTGATACCCCAGACCCAACACCCTGTGCACACACACATTGCTGAGATAGTCCTGATCCAACATCCAATGTCACACACATTGCAGAGATACCCCTGAGCCAATACCTGTTGCAAACACATTGCAGAGCTCGAAGAAAGTGAGGACTGCAAATGCTGGAGGTTAGAGTCGAGAATGTGGTGCTCGAAAAGCACAGCAGGTCAGGCAGCATCTGAAGAACAGGACAGTTGACGCTTCAGGCAAAATCCCTTCATCGGGAATTCTGATGAAGCCCTGATGAAAGGCTTTTGCTGAAACATTGTCTTTGCGGCTCCTCCGATTCTGCCTGACCTGCTGCGTTTTTCCAGCACTACTCATTGCATAGCTAGACCAGACTCAACACCCAGTGTACACACATTGCAGAGATGGTGTCGACCCAACATCCAGTGTATACACGTTGTAGTGTTAGCCCACACCCAATGCCCAGCGCACATAAATTGCAGATGTGGGATATAGGTAAAGCAGTGTTACTTCTGCAATCATAATTACTTATGCAAGGTAAATGAACTCACACCAGTGTATAATTGTTTCAGCCAAGAGTTGAGTCAGCAAGAATGAAAACTATGTGAAGGAAATATATAATTGTTTTTGTATTAGCTAAAATGTGCATACAAAAATGAAACATGCCTGCAAACAATGGTAGATGTTGTAGACAAATAGATAAGGTGCTGTGCGGGGAGGGGGTTAAGTTAGATATGCCTGTACAAACAGTAGTTTAAGCATCTGTTTCCCGCTTCTGCAAAAACAAGAACAAATCACAATCAAGAAGTCATGAGGTCATAAGGTCATAACAAGTAAGGGAAATAGATGGTAGTGAAGGAGGATATACCTATCAATGGACCACATCAGAATGTGGTCAAATGGCCTTGTGAGGCCAGAAATAAGCATTTTGTCACAGACAAGGCCGGATAAGGCAAGGGATGAACAAGAGTAATGGGCGCTGGTCTTAGAGAGGTGGGAGATGTAAACAGGGGAGGAGCAATGGGAGGAGAGAATAGGAACAAATTATGTAAATATTGTGTACTAGTTGAATTCAGTGTGTGTGTGTCCCTGCCTTGTAGACAGTGGACACAACACCCCTCTTGCAAGAGTGTAATAAACGATACTACTGATTCAGATCTTGTCTTGGACTGAAATTATTGAAGTGCGTGAGCTTCGTTTCTCACAATTGGGGGCCGTCAGGATATTCTTCCATTGCCGGGGGGAGTGGCATCTTCCCTGGACACTGGGAAGATGTGTCCCATTCCCGATTGAGGAGCGGTCTCGTGTCCCTGTTTGGTTTGCTCCCTTGGGTGACTGGTACGAATCCCACAAAAGAGACATCTGAATCAAACAGTGAAATGAGGTTGATAGGAAATAAGGCAAAAAGGGGCCAGGCAACGCTGTGCACAGACCAAGGTAAGAAAATTGACTTTTAAGTACTGCCTTGGTGGCTGGGATTGAGTTTTAGTAGTTAATAAGGGACTAACAAAGGAATTCAATATGGGCTGTGCCATGGGTAAGGAAAAAGCCTCTGGGGAAACAAAAGAAAAAAAAAGGCATTGGAAATGGAGGTGGGGTCCCTTACAATATACCTCCAGAAAGTCCGTTGGGCAGGATGTTGTGGAATTGGAAAAATAATACTTGTACAAGGGAAAAAGATAGGAAAAAGATGATTAAATATTGTTGCTTTGTATGGACTAAGGAATCCATTCTTCGTCCCGCCGTCTTCTGACCAAAGTACGGGTCGGACGAAGACTGGGTTTGTAAATATTTGAATTTATATGTCAATGAAAAACAGCCTTACAGTCAGGGGGAATTAGATTATGCTTCAAGTCAGAAGGGCTAGTAGCTGAAGGGCTACTGAGGGTACACTTTGGAACCAAATCATGGCCAGACATACGGAAAAATATTCAACAGATAGAGGGGTGGAGCGAGGAGCACCTAGAGGTGTTGTTGCGGGAAGCTCAGAAAGTGTCTGTGAGATACGGTGTGTGTGTGTGAGAGAGAGAGAGAGAAGAGCTGTACAGCTGGTAGAAAGTTTAATCCTTTGTGATTTGGTCTGAATGCACATTTGTTTGTTGGTGATTGAGTGTTTGTGCTTTGTTCCCTGGAGCTTGAGTTCCAGGACTGTTTTGAATCTGTTTTTTATTATGGAAATTTAACAAGATTTGTTTTAAGCTTAAGGCTTTTACAGTGATTATGAAATAAAATGTTAACTCCTGTTCTTTTTACAGGTCATGACTGCCTTACTATCAGTTTCGAACTAATCTCTTTTATCCTTGCATAAAAGCAATTTATGGAGGACAGTTGAAGTTTCAGTTCAACATTAGATTGTAGTAAAAAAAATCCTGTGCACATATTGCAGAGATACTACAGACCCAACATCGAGTGGGCACACATTGCAGAGATACCCGAGACCCAACACCCAGTGCACACGAACTGTTCAGATACCCCAGACTCAACATCCAGTGCACATGAATTCTGGAGCTACCCCAGTCACAAAACCTGGTGCACACACATTCTAGAGATACGCCAGACCAAATACTAAGTGCACACCTAGTCTAGAGATAGCCCAGACCCAACATCCAGTGCGCCCATATTGCAGAGATACCACAAACCCAACACTCAGTGCACACACATTGCAGAGATACCCCAGACTCAACACCAAGTGCACACACATTCTGGAGATAGCCCAGTCACAAAATCCAGTGCAAACAAATTCTTGAGATACTCCAGACCAAATACTGAGTGCACACCCATTCTAGAGATACCACAGACCCAAAACTCAATATACACACATTGCAGAGATATCCGAGACCCAACACCCAGTGCACACAAATTCTAAAAACACCCGAGACCCAACACCCAGTGCATCTACATACTAGAGATACCACAGACCCAACACCCAGTGCACATACATTGCAGAAATATCACAGACCCAACATCCAGTGCACACAAATTCTAGAGATACCCCAGACCCAGCATCCAGTGCACCCAGTGCACACACATTGCAGAGATAACCCAGACCCAATAGCCAGTGCACACAAATTCTGGAGATACCCCAGACCCAACACCCAGTGCACACACATTGTAGGGACACTCGAGACCCAACACCCAATGCACCCACATTGTAGAGATACCCCAGACCCAACACACTGTGCACACACAATGCAGAGGTAGCCCATTAGCCAACATCCAATGCACACACATTGCAGAGATACCCCTGAGCCAACACCCAGTGTACACACTTTGCTGAGCTAGAAGAAAGCGAGGACTGCAGATGCTGGAGATTAGAGTCAAGACTGTGGTGCTGAAAAAGCACAGCAGGTCTGGCAGCATCAGAGGAACTGGAGAGTAGACGTTTCATGCAAAATCCCTTTATTAGGAATTTTGATGAAGCTCTGATGCAGGGCTTTTGCCTAAAACATTGACTTTCCGGCTCTTCGCATGCTGCCTAACCTGCTGTGCTTTTCCAGCACTACTCATTGCAGAGCCAGCCCAGACCCAACACTCAGTATACACACATTGCAGAGATAGCCCAAAGCTAGCACCCAGTGTACACACATTGCAGAGATAGCCTAGACCCAACATCCATTGTACACACATTGTAGTGTTGGCGCAGATCCAATGCCAAGTGCACACAAATTAAAGAGATACCCCAAACCCAGTACCCTACGCACACACATTGCAAAGATACACCAGACCTAGCATCCAGTGCACACACATTGCAGAGATACCACAGACCCAAGAAGCAGTGCACACATACTGTAGAGATACCCCAGACCCAACACCCAGTGTAAACACATTGCAGAGCTAGCCCAGACCCAATACTCAGTGAACACACATTGGAGAGATAACCCAGACCCAACATACAGTGTACATACATTGCAGAGATAGCCTAGACCTAACACCCAGTGAACACACATTACAGAGTTACACCAGACCCAACACCCAGTGCACTCAAATTCTAGAGATACTCCGGTCCCAACACCCAGTACACACACCTTCTAGAGATACTCCAGATCTAATATCCAGTGCACACATATTGCAGAGATACCACAGACCCAACACCCAGTGCACACGAATTCTGGAAATAGCCCAGTCACAAAACCCGGTGCAAACAAATTCTAGAGATACACCAGACTAAATACTGAGTGCACACCTATTCTAGAGATACCCCAGACCTAACATCCAGTGTGCACATATTGCAGAGATATCACAGACCCAACACTCAGTGCACACACATTGTAGAGATACTCCAGACCCTACACCCAGCGCGCACACATTGCAGAGATATCCCAGACCCAACACCCAATGCACACAAATTTTAAAGACACCCGAGATTCAACACCTGGTGCACATACATACTAGAGATACCACAGACCCAAAACCCAGTGCACCCACATTGCAGAAATACTCCAGACCCAACGCCCAGTGCACACATATTGCAGAGATTTTCCAGACCCAAAACCCAGTGCACACAAATTCTAAAGACACCCGAGACCCAACACCTGGTGCACATACATACTAGAGATACCCCAGACCCAACATCCAATGCACACATATTGCCGATACGACAGACCCAACGCCCAGCGCACACACATTGCAGAGATGCACCAGACTCAACACCCAGTGCACACACATTGCAGAGATACCCCAGACCTAACACTTGGTGCACACACATTGCAGAGATAACCCAGACCTAAAACTCGGTGCACACACATTGCAGAGATACCCCAGACCTAAAACTCGGTGCACACACATTGCAGAGATAACCCAGGCCCAACAGGAGGTGCACACAAATTCTGGAGATACCCTAGTCACAAAACCCAGTGCACACACGTTCTAGAGATATGCCAGATCCAATACTGTGTGCATGCCTATTCTAGAGGTACCCCAGACGCAACATCCAGTGTGCACATATTGCAGAGATACCTGAGATCCAACACCAAGTGCACACACATTCCAGATATACCTCAGACCAAACATCCAGTGCACATACATTGCAGATATACCCCAAAACCAACAGCCAGTGCACACACATTCTAAAGATACGCCAGACCCAATACTGAGTGCACACCTATTCTAGACATACCAAGACCCAACATCCAGTACACGCATACTGCAGAGATACCACAGACACAACACCCAGCGCACACACATTGCAGAGATACCCTAGACCCAACTCCCTGTGCACACACATTACGGACATAGCCCATTAGCCAACACCCAATGCATTCACATTACAGAAATACCGTTGAGCCAGCACCCAGTGTACACACATTGCAGAGCTAGGAGAAAGTGAGGATTGCAGATGCTGGAGATCAGAGTCAAGAGTGTGGTGTTGAAAATGCACAGCAGGTCATGCAGCATTCAAAGAGCAGGAAAGTCAACATTTCAGGCAAAAGCCCTTCATCAGGAATTCTCTGAGGGGATTTTGCCCAAAACGTCAACTCTCCTGCACCTCGGATGCTGCATGACCTGCTGTGCTTTTCCAGCACCACATATTGCAGAGATAGCACAGACCTAACACGCAGTGCGCATTGCAGAGATACCCCAGACCCAACATGAAGTGCACACACATTCCAGATATGCCTCAGACCAAACATCCAGTGCACATAGATTGCAGATATACTCTAAACCTAACACCCAGTGAAAACACATCGGAGAGATACCCACACCCAATACCCTGTGCACACACATTGCAGAGATACCCCAGACCCAATACAATGTACACGTATTATAGAGATACCCCAGATCTAACATCCAGTGCATACACATTGCAGAGATACCCCAGACACAACACCCAATGCACACATATTCCAGAGATACCCCAGACGCACACCCAGTGTACATACACTGCAGAGATACCCCAGACCCAACACCCTGCATGCACACATTGCAGAGACAGTCCAGATCCAACATTCAACGCACACACATTGCAGAGATACCCCTGAGCCAACACCCAGTGTACACACATTGTAGAGCTAGAAGAAAGTGAGGACTGCAGATGCTAGAAATTAGAGTCATGCGTGTGGTGCTGGCAAAGCACAGCATGTCAGGCAGCATCCGAGGAGCAGGAGAGTAGACGTTTCGGGCAAAATCCCTTCATCAGGAATTCTGATGAAGCCCTGATGAGGAGCTTTTGCCTGAAACATTGACTCTCCGGCACCTCAGATGCTGCCTGACCTGCTATGCTTTTTGGATACCACTCTATGCAGGTCTAGCTCAGACCAATGCCCAATATGTGGTGCTGGAAAAGCTAGACCAGACCCAATATGTGGTGTACACACACTGCAGAGATAGCCTAGACCCAACACTCAGTGCACTCACATTCCGGATATACCTCAGACCCAACATCCAGTGCATACACATTACAGAGAGACCACAGACCAAATATCCAATGCACACACATTACAGAGATACCCCAAACCCAACACCCAGTGCACACACATTCCAGATATACCTCAGACCCAACAGTCCATGCACATTAATTGCAGATACACCCCAAACCCAACAGTGCACACACGTTCCGGATATACATCAGACCCAACATCCAATGCATACACATTACAGAGAGACCACAGACCAAATATCCAATGCACACACATTACAGAGATACCCCAGACCCAATACCCAATGCACACATTGCAGTGATACCCCAGACTCAACTCCCTGTGCACACACATTGCAGAGATAGCCCATTAGCCAACATCCAATGCACACACATTGCAGAGATTGCCTTGAGCTAGTACCCAGTGTACATACATTGCAGAGCTAGGAAAAAATGAGGATTGCAGATGCTGGAGATTAGAGTCAAGAGTGTGGTGCTGGAGTGTGGCCCTTCATCAGGAATTCTGATGAGGCCCTGGATGACGGGATTTTGCCCAAATCGTCGACTGTCCTGTGCCTCAGATGCTGCCTGTCCTGCTGTGCTTTTCCAGCATCACACATTGCAGAGATACCACAGACCCAACAGACAGTGCACACATATTGCAGACATACCCCAGACCCATCACCCAGTGCGCACACATAGCAGAGATACCCCAGATACAACACCCAGTGCACACAAATACTAGAGATTCCCCAGACTCAACACCCAGTACACACTCCTTCTAGAGATACCCCAAACCCAATATCCATTGCACACTTATTATACAGATACCCCAACCCCAGTATCCAGTGCGCACATGTTGCAAAGATACCACAGACTCAACACCAAATAGACACACATTGCAGAAATACCCCAGACCCAATACCCAATGCACACAAATTGTAGAGTTATCCTAGACTCAACAACCAGTGCACAGAAGTTTCAGAGATACCCCGGTCAAAAATACCCAGTGCACACACATTGCAGAGATACGCCAGACCAAATACTGAGTGCACACCTATTCTAGAGATACCCCATACGCAACATCCAGTGCGCACATATTGCAGAGATACCACACATGCCAACACCCAGTACACACATATTGCAGTATACCCCAAACCCAACACCCAGTGCACACACATTCTCGAGATACCCAAACCCAACATCCAGTACATACATATTGCAGAGATACCACAGACCAAGCACCTAATGCACACACATTGCAGAGATACCCCAGACCAAACATCTTGTGCACAGACATTGTAGAGGCAACCCAGATCCACGACCCAGTGCACACACATTGCAGAAATATCCCAGAACTAACACCAGTGCACACACAGTTTAGAGATTACCCAGATCCAATACCCAGTCCACAAACATTGCAGAGATACCCCAAACCCAACACCCAGTGCACACACATTCTGGAGATACCCCAGACCCAACACCCAGTGCACACACATTGTAGGGACACTCCACACCCAACACCCAATGCACACACATTGCAGAGATACCCCAGACCAACCGTCCAGTACGCACACTTTGAAAAAGACCACAGACACAACACTCAATGCACACACATTGCAGATATACCCCAAACCCAACACCTAGTGCACACACATTGCAGAGATACACAGACCCAATACCCAGTGCACACATATTTCAGAGATGCCACAGACTCAACACCCCATGAACACACATTGCAGAGATACCCCAGTCCCAACACCCGGTGCACACACATTGTAGGGACACTCCAGACCCAACACTGAATGCTAACATAATCTAGAGATACTCCAGACACAAAACACAGAGCACACACATTCCAGGGATACCCCAGACCAACCATCCAGTGCACACACATTGCAGAGAGACCACAGATAAAACATCCAATGCACATACATTGCAGAGATACTGCAGACCCAACACCATGCTCACACACATTGCTGAGATAGTCCAGATCCAACATCCAATGCACACACATTGCAGAGATACCCCTGAGCCAACACCCAGTGTACAAACATTGCAGAGCTAGAAGAAAGTGAGGACTGCAGATGCTAGAGATTAGAGTCAAGAGTGTGGTGTTGGAAAAGCACAGCAGGTCATGCAGTATCTGAGGAGCAGGAGAGTCCCTTCATCAGGAATTCTGATGAAGCCCTGATGAGGAGCTTTTGCCCAAAACATTGACTCTCCGGCACCTCGGATGCTGCCTGACCTGCTGTGCTTTTCCAGCACCACTCTATGCAGGTCTAGCTCAGACTCAATGCCCAGTGTATACACATTGCAGAGATAGCCAAGACCCAACACCCAATGTACACACATTGCAAAGCTAGACCGGACCCAATGCACACTGCACACATTTTAGAGATAGCCCACACCTAACACCGAGTGCACACACATTGCAGAGATACCCCAGACCCAACACCCAGTGTACACACATTGCAGAGTTAGCCAAGACCCAACATCCAGTGCACACAAATTGCAGAGGAACCACAGACCCAATACCCAGTGCACACACATGGCAGAGATACCCCAGACAAAACACCCAGTCCACACATATTCTAGAAATACAACAGACTCAACATCCAGTGCACACAAATTGTAAAGATACCCCACTCCCAACACCCAGTACACACACTTACTAGATATACAACAAACACAATACCCAGTGCACACCTATTATAGAGATACCCCAGACCCAACATCCAGTGTGCACATATTGCAGAGATACCCCAGACCCAACACCCAGTGCACACTAATTCTAAAGATACCCCAGTCACAAAACCCAGTGCACACAAATTCTAGAGATATGCCAGACCCAAACACTGAGTGCACATCAGTTCTAGAGATACACCAGACCCAACATCCTGTGCACACTTATTGCAGAGGTACCACAGATCCAACACCCAGTGCACACATATTGTTGTGAAACCCCAGACCCTATACCCAGTGCACACAAATTGTAGAGATACCCCAAACCCAACATCCAGTGCACACATATTCTAGATATTCCTCAGACCCAACATCCAGTACACATACATTGCAGATATAACCCAAACCCTACACCCAATGCACACACATTCTCGAGTTACCTAGACCCAACCCCCCCCGTGTACACATATTCTGGAGATACCCCAGACACAGCACCCACTGCGCACACATTGCAAAGACAACCAGACTAAACACCCAGTGCACAAACATTGCAGAGATACCCCAGACCAACCATCCAGCACACGCACATTCCAGATATATCTCAGACCCAACACCCAGTGCACACACATTGCAGACATAGTCCAGACACAACACCCAGTGTATACACATTGCACAGATGCCCAAGACCCAAAACCCAAGTACACAACACATTGCAGAGATACCCCAGACCCAACATCCAGTGCGCACATATTGCAGAGACACCCCAGACCCAACACCCGGTGCACACACATTGGAGAGATACCTCAGACCCAACATCCAGTCCACAAACATTGCAGAGACACCACAGACAAAACACCCAGTGCACATACATTGCAGACATACCCCAGACCCACCATCCACTGCACACATATTGCAGAGATACCCCAGACCCAATATCCGGTGCATACACATTCTAGAGATACTCCAACCAACATCCAGTACACACATATTGCAGAGCTACCACAGACACAACACACCATGAACACACATTGCAGAGACAGCCTAGACCAAACATCCAGTGCACAAACATTGCAGAGATACCCCAGACCAACCATCCAGTGCATGCACATTCCAGATATATCTCAGACCCAACATTCAGTGCACATACACTGCAGATATACCCCAAACCCAACACCCAGTGCACACACATTCTAGAGATACCCATACCCAACACCCAGTGCGCACATATTCTAGAGATACCCCAGACCCAACACCCGATGCATACACATTGTAGGGACACTTCAGACCCAACACCCAGTGCACACACATTGCAGAGATATTTTAGACCAACCATCCAGCGTCCTCACATTCCAGATTTATCTCAGACCCAACAACCGGTGCACATACATTGCAGATATACCCCAAACCCAACACCCAGTGCATACACATTCTAGAGATACCCAGACCCACACATATTCTAGACACATTCCAGACACAACACCTAGGGCACACACATTGCAGAGATAGCCCAGACCAAACACCCAGTGCACAAACATTGCAGAGATACCTCAAACCAACCATCCAGTGCATGCACATTGCAGAGATACCCCAGACCCAACGTCCTGTGCACACACATTGCAGAGATATTCCAGACTCAACACGATGTGCACACACATTGCA